>NW_028301547.1:3837500-4137500 GCF_042242905.1 Orbicella faveolata | reverse complement strand
TCCATCCCCGTCCATCTCCGTCCTTCCCCGTCCTTCCCCGTCCTTCCCCGTCCTTCCCCGTCCTTCCCCGTCCTGCCCCGTCCTTCCCCGTCCTTCCCCGTCCTTCCCCGTCCTTCTAATATGGTAGTCGCCGCTGGGGTTAGACCAAAAACTACGACGCAACAAAAACAATCAACAGTGGTTTGCTAGAAAACGAGCTTTATTGAATTATAGAAAAGTAAACAAAACATACAAAGGATATGATTCTGACATTTAATGCAGCCCGATTACAGAATATCTTTCACTTAAAAAAATCTCATGGCGTTCAGGACAATATAAAAATGCGAAACTAAGACAATTAAACACAACAATGAATTACACAGCCTAACAACAACTTTGTGATTTTGAGCATAACATTCCAAACAGTGTTCTTATCCATACCGAGTTCCCAGTTTCCTTCCGACCTCGTATGACTGCAGTCGTAGATCGAACCACAGCGAAATGATACAACTACATTGTGGCGAATTTTTGAAGGAATAACACAAGACCCTTTCATCTCCATAAATGACGTGTCGTAATTCGTGCTCACCGCTCAGGCCACAGATCTGCACATAATTTCTCCTCAAGACATCAATGTATTATTAGTGAAAGAGGCTACGAGAATCACGCATACGTCCAGCATTACAACATTGCAATTTGTCTAACCTGCACTAATTTCACTTGTAAGGAGAATTTAACCTACTTTATAACCAAAGTTGCCATTTCAATTTTCAAATAGAATATCCGTGTTCAGAAATATTTATGGAGGTAAGAGGGTGGGAACCAACCATCGAAAAAAAAAACCTTTTTACTTCCTTTCGCGGTCATTTGAATCACCTTCTACAGGCTCAACTAAACTACATTTCTTTACGTGGGCAAGGCTTAACGGGCTTAGAAAAAATTCATACAAAAAGAGCCTAAAAAATCGGCTTTTAAAATGCTTTAAGAGAACTTGTTTTTGTAGCAAGACTACCTACTCCTAAACAAGTTTTTCAGGTTTAATCATCTTCGTCGTGTCGGCCAGTTGTGCGCAGGCTCACACCTTTCCACTCGGGGTCACCAGCGCCTTCGACACCAGGACTTTTCGGAGCTTTCTTCAGACCTTCCCGCCAATCCTGGCGCTTGCTCTCGCCCAGTTCTACGCCTTCCTTTTTCTCGGTCTTCTTAAGAGCCACTCGTCCTGACCAGTCGGGTTTCTTCTCGCCTTCCTTCTTCTTTTCTTCGCCCCAGGGTTTGCTGCCTCCCTTCTTCAGCTGGCTCTTGGCCCAGGCTGGTGCGGCTTCCTTCTCTTCTTTCTTCTTGTCCTTCTTGTCCTTCTTGAGCCCGGTTAACAGGGGACTGTCTGTGCGCTTGACTCGGTTCATTTTGTTCATAAGCTCCTCGCTCATCTGTCAAGAACAATTTTGCAGTGTCAATAATTACGCGTAACTCTTGTTGTAATAAAGAGCTCAACCTTTGCCTTGATAGGACACGAATTTAAAAGCTACAAACTCGAAATATTTGGCACAAAACTAAATCTTTTCTGCCCGTTCAACGAACCTTTTTCTGATCACTTTATTTTCTTCTAATCCACATTCCATCACAACGGCTTCTTATAGGAACTTCCTGCTCGTCAAGTCTGTTGCCGGACGGTTTTAACGTCCGCTTTTTTCGAAGATTCGAGCGAATGAAGTCTCGAAAAACTTCGTGAAACATCGGCACTTGTCGAAAATGACCGAAGATAGTTTTAACCGAGAACTAGAAGAAATCTCGCGATTTGATCGACAGCTTGTTTTCCACGAATTAATACAAGGTAAAACAGAGGTGGACTGGGAACAAGAACTGTTTCTGGCAAATCGTCGTGAAAGTACCAGAAGACATTCTGACCAATCAGTGAACAGCATGTGATTCGTTGCTTAGCCTAAAGAAGACCGAAAATGGCACTCATTTGCCTTGGTTAGAGTGTAAACACAGCTTGTAATGACACTGACCTTGTTAGATTCCTTCTGCTTGGCCTTCATTGCCATAAATTTCTCCTCCCATGCAGCCGCCTGAGCTTTACGCACCACATTTACAAAGTTTCCTTTCTGTGGGACAAAACGCGAGAAAGGAAGGCCGTTAAAAATAAGTTTCTTAGCAGCAACACTTAAAGATACTTTAAATCTAAACCCCAAATTTTATTCAAAGCAATTTTGCCAGTCATGCGAAAGTTAAAGCAAGAAAGTATCTCCAATAAAGATATTTTTGGACAATTTTTAGCCCTTTCCTTTTTCAGAATATTCCATGGTTTTTATAGTTACCATGGTTACTCGCACCCATTCTCACAACATGTTCCCGGGCCCTTCTCGTTTTTGTCAAATTTTCCTGCAGATGGTGGCCATATCACGTGGTTAAGGCAGACAAAAATATAACGTACCTTTGGTGGAAGGGTCTTCTTCTGTTTATGCGGAATACGCAAATGCAGAGAAAAAGAAAATTAAAGTTAGTTTTGGTTGTAACAACATTCGTATAATCTAAAAACCCCAAACATACATGCATTGAATCAGTCCCGATTGAATACAGTGACTTACCGCTGCTCTTTGAGGAGCCACTTTCCTGAAAAAAAAAATGTAATTTTCATTACGTTTTCACAGTATACCCCGAGGGCTACCCCCACAAAAACCTAACTGCAGCCGAATCCCGCAATCGAATGTCACGTGACAAGGTAACATGGCTGCTTTCATCCTTCATGGGAGGAATTCACGGAGGAATTGACTTTACCCTTCTTGACAGAGGTATGTTTTTAATGTAATCATAAAGGATATGTTACATGTAAGTACACAATCAGGCCCAAAGATGTTTAATTCAGTCCACGAGTAATTTAAGAGATCTAAAGCGTAGAGATAAGCTCGTGTAACCTGAGATCCTTGATGGTTTAGCGTGCAACATGTAAGCTTAGCTCACAGGAGTCGCAAATTACCTGAGAAGTTCCGACACCATTTTTATCTCATTGACAAACGAGATTTCCTTTACGTCAAGTTAAGCACCGGACCTCCAAGACCTTCCTTTAAAGTCGAAGGGTTTTAAGCTTACTAGGGTCTAAAACACAGGTCACGCGTCATTGTTTTACCGATACTGGAACAACCCTTACCCCTTCCTAATGCTAACCTTAGGCCTAAATACTACACTAAGACAATGTTTAGGCTTAAGGTTAGTATAAGTCAAGGTTTAAGGTTGTTTCAGTATTGGTAAAAACAATAGTAACCTGTGACCCATGACCTGTGTTTTAGACCTGCCACTACGCGGCCACGTAGTTTAGTACTATGTACAATGAGTAACTTACTTTCCCTCCTTAATTAAACGAGCGTTCTCATCTTCCGTGCTCTTAACCTGGGTACGAAGATGATTGATCTAAAAGAAAAACAAAACACATTTCACCTGCATTGTTAAACAAAGGATGATAATTAATGATGAAGATGACAGCAACGTCGACAAAATATGCACTTGTAGCCTGCATATACTACCGGTAATGCATATTATCTTCATTTTGAACAATCAGACAAATTGATGCTCAACCTGTGCTTCTTCTACACGTACATATACAGTCGCACCTCCGGTTGCGAGCACCTCTCGCAAGCTACCACCTCTTGTCAGAGACCAGTTTTCCAACATACCAAAATTTTCTAAGTCAAATCACTGTTATTATTTGAAGCCTCTTGTAAGTGACTGTGACCACTTTTAGAGCTAAAAAATGAAATTTTCATTTGTTTTTAACCTCCCGTAAGCAACCAATGGACAGATAATAGAGCAAAAAATTGGATAATAAGGCGTTGGAACATTATCACATTCCTGGATAGTAGATGTTCAAGAGGTGGAAATTTCTCAATGGGAAGTGTCAGATTTTTTCTCAAAATCGACTTTTCACATGAATAAAACATGTAAAACATGGATAAGTCTCTGCAGTTACTTTATGCTAATGCCAAATACCTTATGCTAATGCCAAATATGGTCTAAGCTCTCGTAAGCAACCACTTCCCATAAGTGACCACCCAGGCTTGACATTTTGGGTGGTCACTTACGGGAGGTTCAACTGTAATTTGCATTTTTTCACATATAAACATACATGTGCAAGTCGTTATTTAGCCATGCAACACATGAGCAGTGTCAAAGGCTCCAGCTGGTCAAAGGGAGTAAGTAAGTAAGTAAGTAAGGAAGACTTTATTTTACGAGGGTGACATTTGACAGTAATAAAAATGATAACCTAATGGCCCTCAGGAAACTGCTATCCAGTGGATAAATCACCATCAGTGTTTTGTCAACACCTATCCACTGGACAGCAATTTGTCCTGTGGATAGTCTGATCCAACAAGAAGATTACTTAATTCAGTTTAACTGTACCAATGTAGAACACCAAAATGCACAATATGGAACAAGGTTGAAAACAACTTACATCATTTGTATTTTTCTTGATCTTCTCTTCGAGTTCTTTCTTTTGCTTCGCAAGCACATTAGAATTTTCCTCTGCTTTTCGCAGCTGTGTTCGAAGGGAGCGCAGTTTGAGGTCAAGTTCGTCAAGTTCCTGCTGGGAAGCTGGCACACTCTTGGCTTCTCGCTCTTCAACTATTCGGCGCAGCTCATTAGCCAGCCCCTCAAGAATTGCCTCTGTTGGAAAAGCCATGTAAAATCTTCAGTGACCAAAGTTTCAGAGACAACTAGAAGTAATAGTTTTTTCTGAAACTCTCAGAACCTCTCATATTCACATATAAAATAAATAATTAGTAAATCTAGTTCTAAAGAGGACTCTTCTGAGGTCAAAATGTGTTTAAAACGCGACGTTTTGGGGAGTTTTTCCACTGTTCTTCAGGCACCATATGGCGGACTTTTAGAACAAGATATACTTTCTTTGGTTGATAAATTAAAGTATTACCGAAAACAACTAATGTGAAACCTTTTCAGAATCTAATGGATGGTGTTACATCAAGGTGAACATACGTTATTACTTACGCTTTTTCTGGGGACTTAGTCGATCCATGATGGTTTCTTCCTCTTCCTCTTCTTCCTCCTCATCTTCCTCTTCATCACCCTCATCTGCGTCAACATGATCTTGATTTAGACGATTTTTCTCCTCCTCCATTCTTCTCCTTTCCTCTTCTTCCTCTTCTTCGCGCCTTCGTCTTTCTTGTTCTCTTCGCTTTTCTTCTTCTCTTCGCCTTTGTTCTGCTGCTTCCTCCTCAGCTTTTCTCTTCTCTTCTTCCTCTGTTGAGCAAAATGAACCAGCACAGGCTTAACTTTGAAGGTACAGCACATACTGGAATGCTTCTTGAGCAGGTTTGTGATTGCCAAATTATCTTAGTGTTAATTGTTTACTGTTATTATTTACCTCTCAGCCAAAAGACACAAGTACACCCTCCTGCCCCCCCCCCCCCCCTTCCCACCCCTAAAAGTAAGGTTAACCTTGCAAGGTTTTAGGTGAAGTTTGAAAGTATATCTATTCAATTCCCAAAAATAACAACCTTCTAGAATTAGCGAGTACCACCATTACATCTACACTGTACATGATAGAAAACCACAAATAACTTGATCTTACCAGGAAACAATATAAACTGATTGCTGCTTTCAAAAGCTGCTTGTACAGCTGCACACCTTCCCAACTTAAAATCAAGGTCTTGCATATAGGGTGGGAAAAACCCTCATTAAACAAGCAACTTTTCCATTCCTAAGTCTTCCATTTTATTTCCATCACTATTGTATTCAGTATTCACTCATTCTTACCGGTATGTTGGAATTTAGCCCTTAATGCTCTAGTTTTGTATTCAGGTGCGGATCCATACCGGTTTCCACCAATTTATGAAATCAGTAAGATTTTTCAAAACAACTCGGAAACCCTAAGGGAGTTAAAATCAAAATATTCCTGGGGGAGCACTGCCCTGGACCCCTGTACGAACTTGTGCCAAGGCGCTTTTTGTTTTGGAAATAGGTCACCATTTGTCCTAGACCTGTGCCTCTGAATTACATGAATATCACACAGATTACGTTTTTTTTGTAATTGTAACCGACAGTTGTTGTGGGTCATCTAAAACATGTACATTAAAACTGCTTACATTAACTTGAGGATCATTCCATGTATAAGTTTAAATGGCAATTTTTCCAATGGTTGTTAGAAATAATAGGCTTACCTCTTTCACGGCGACGGCGAGCTGATGCACTCTCTTCAGCAGATTCATCTGTAAGAAAACAAAAATACCATGACTATGTCTCTCCATCATTCCATGGTACACATGTAAATGTAGTTAGAGTGCACAGTGCATCTCTTGCATATGGCAACTGCACCTGCAGTATGAGCTGCAGTCAAGACCAAACTGTCTTACAGAAATGACATGGTAATAGTCTTTTTCTTCAAAGCAAACAAAAATGAAGATAATGTCAAAGTTCCTTTGGCCTCTTCTAATACTTAACTAGAGAATTCTGGGTTTAAAATGATGAGAAACAAATTTGTTTCAAATATCACAACTATTTTCCTACCCAGGAACACTCAAGTAAGAGTAAACTGCTGGACGCGGGCGACCCAGTTTTGGTGCGAAATTTAAAGCTGAGAGACACAACACGTTTCATATTTTTCACTTTTGACAATCTGGTATCCTTTGTGGAGTTATGATTCTCTTCTTCTGAATATTCAATGCTGTCTCTAGTGAAAAACGTTTCCCAACTGCTGAATGCCTATCCTGTTAACATAGATTGACGTCAGGGGCCCATTTCATAAAAGCCCCGGAAACTTTTTGGGCCTGTAAAGCCTTTTTTAGTTCAGAGGTTCACTCTAAGAATATGTGAATAAAAAAGTTCTGTAATCATAAAGTTTGAGATTTCGCCATGGCTTTCCGGATGTGAAAATTTTTTGGGACCTTCAAGAAACAGGGCCCAGGACAGAACAATTTTTCCAACTTCTGAACTCCTGATTGGTAAATTAAAATTTCAGGTCAATGGGCCGCACACAAAGTCAAACCACCCATGTATATGCATGCAGTAGTGTCTGGAAAGTCACTAACAAAAACAGCATGATCTGAAGTTTTTTCACAAAATTTACAGATCAGCTACATGTTAACACACCTTTTCCTGTGTCTCTCTTTTTTCGCCTCTCTTCCCTTTCCTTTTTCCTCTTTTCTTCATCGGCAGCATCTTCTGCATCTCTTTCCGCACGCCGTGCCTCACGTTCTTTTCTGCGTGCCTCTCTTCTCTTAGCCGCTTCGTCCTACGAAGAAGTTTTAAGCATGAATTATTTACTGTTGGATTTCACTTCCAAGAAAATGAAAAGTTGGTGTGATGATGGTTTGAGAAAGACAGTGGGCATGTGTCTTAGGAAAATTATGCTAAAAACCTCCAAACACTGTGTCCCCAGAGAGAGTTACATGTACAGTTGTAAATCTCTTGCCCAGGAATGCAACACAATGACCCTGGCTAAGACTCATAAAAGACCAGTAACTAGCATTCAGCCACTGCACCTCAACAACATGTACTATAGATTTATTCTGTGATGAACATGTAGTTCTAAAGCTGGTCTAATTGAAATATTTGTTTGACCTGAATAGTGTGGTGTCCACTGTTCATAATTTTGTCATCGTGTTTTTGCTTCCTGTCTTAAGATTTTTCGGGCTCTTTAAAGCAATCAGTTTCAATACCAGACTAAAATTTTATTAACTTAACTTACATGTACACAGGGGTTTCATTAACTTTTTCAGCAGGAGGACAACTGGTTTTCACAGGCAGACAAAACGTTTTGAAACTAACTTTTCTAGAAGAAGAAGATTCCTCTAGATGATCAAACCAGGCAGGCAAAATCATCTTCACAGCCACTCGATTTGCCCACTGCCCGGCCCCTAATGAAACCCCTGATGTACATGTACATGTAGTTTCTGCTCTGTGTGTACCAACTGTTAAAAGTTGTCATTCAACTGATGTTACATTTACATGTACTTCACATCTATGTCGAAATTTGAGTTCAAAATATTTCAAATACTGTCAAAGACTTTCCATGCCAATAATACTGAAAATTCAATGTGTAATGTTATTTAAAATTGAATCCTGCATATATATGCACAATTGAGAACTTTGATCATCAATGATTTAAAACCTCATACACATTTAAATTCTAATTTTATAACATGCAACAGAATTTCTGGAGATTAGTACAATCAGTGCAATTTTGTACAAAAAATGTATTGATTACTGTGAAATTTTGACATCCAAAACCGGGAAGGGAGAAAAAATAAAATAAAAACACTAGATTCCCTTTCCTGTTGGTACACGTTCATCTAACAACAAGATATAAATTATGAAACCAAGGTAATTTAAGTCATTTATTAGAAATTGGTTCAACCAGCTGAACACTGGCTCTGCAAATTAAAGTTACTATTAACAGGATAAAAATGCAAATTAGCGAGAGATCAATTGGAATATCTGTCTTGTGTTTTCCACTGACTAAGAGCCAAATTAACCAAAGAATATATTTCATCTAATGTAAACTTAACACTTAATCTGTACAGTGCAGGAATAGATCAAAATAATGAAGAGTTCATGGGTTTCATGTCAACAGCTAACAACTGTTCTTCTCTGTTAAACATTCAAAGCAGCTTTGCATATAAATAAAGAGCAACAGTGTCACACTACAATTAATGTGCTTCACCTCTTCTTTCAATTTTCTAATGCTTTTGCACACAGATATTTTGATTTTTCAGAGCAAATTCTCACTAGATTTTGTTACAGGAAAAAACTGTTGGAACATAAATCAGTTTGTATGGAAATCTAGAGCCACAATTTAGCAGATAAGCCACAGAGCCCAGAGAAAACACTTCAGGAATGTGCTGTAGAATTTGGGTGGGGTCATTGGATGGCCTGACCTCTGGGCTGATTCATTGCATGGATGAATATGCTAAAAAGCCAGTGAATCAAATACTATGACCAAATATAGAGAAAAATTTAAAAGCCTGTAATTATTGTCTTGTCCAGAAATGTTTGTATTGTAAGCCTTTGCTTGAGTTCAACTTAGAACTTTTTCAAGGTTCAACAAAACAAAAGAATTTACTATAATTTCTCACTCATTACAGTAACAGATACCCTTCTCTTAAAGAATGTTAAATACAGATCCAAGAAAAACATTTATGAAGTTAGAATGTCTGCTTCCTGTAGTTTTGATAGAATACATGTAAACAGCGAGAGCTGCAATACATGCGAGGTTCTTTAACAAAAGAAGCAGATTAAAACCTCCAATACCTTCAGGCATTACACAGAGTTGAATATAAGTCATAAAAGGGACGCTGCTGTGAGGAGAATGCAAATTTACCACAGGATTAGCACCCAGCAGCTATCTTAAACTTTTATCATTTGGCTTAGAGCCTTTATATTGTAGCATCCACATGCCAAAAGTGGCTAGACACAAACAGAGTAAATAAAATAAATATTGAGAACATGGTTCAAGAGTTATGAAATCCCACAGATTCACCTTTAGTTCAGATTGCCTCGGCTAAGCAGATTTATACTTATTTGCTCAAGTAGAGCCCTACTGTAGCAATAATACAAGTATAAGACAGTGTTCCATTCTATACAAAGAGAAATGGAAATTTGTCTATGGAATCTGTTGCACACATGCGTGTTATAAACACAGCCAAAACAACATAATGAATTATTCTCCAGAGGAAATTTTAGTTGCATGTTAAAAATGATCAAATACTGAACTACAGATTATCCCAGTGTAAACAAAACAATTTACATAAATGAAAGCTCCGTGAGCTGACCAGACTTACAGAAATCCAATGGCTTAACAATTTTTAGTGCAATTTCATGTCCTCTGAATGAAATGGCTTTATGTTTAGAAATAAGAGCTTACTTTTATCTCACACAATTGTTCACTTAAGGAATTTTGGAAAAGAGTTGGAAAACAGATCATTTAAAGGGAGTGACCCAACCTCCATTGAGCTTTCACTCTGCTCGGTATAATGTGACAATGCCACACTTCACAAAGGCAAAAGAAAGTTAAATCATACCTCCATTTCAGTTTTTGAAGACTAAGGATCACAGAACTAACAACACTCAAGATGAAACCTTGACTTGGTGAATGAGCTCTGTGAAGATCACAGCAAATTTAAGGGCAGAGCACAGAGAGCTTCAGGAGAGCAGTACAGGACAGCAGCCAAGGCGTCTGCTAATGTATTGATTTGTTGGCCTGTGGAATGCTGACAATCTCTGCCACACATTCATTAGTTTTCTTTGGCTATCTCTTGTTCCATCAGCCCCAGGTCCCTCACAACAAAACAAGTTCAGTTTATTGTTGAGCCAAGCTTCAATCAATGCCCTTTGTTCAAGATGTCATGGGGCAACACAAAAAACATCAAGGCTACTAATTGACATGTTACATCCCAACTTGGTTTTCCTTACTTTTTATGCCATCTATGCCTGAGAACGAGAATTTAAACATTTCATATGAAAAGACAATTCCTAAAATAGCAACAGAGTGCATTTAGAAATGTTTTCATGCAGTGCCAACTTACAAAATTTGGAACAGAATGATCAAGGATCAAATTGCGACACTGATGAGATCTAGGGTTTCAGGTTGTTGTTTGCACTCACAAGTATCACGCAACTCTGGAGTGGAAAATGGAGATGTCACATTCCATCACATACAGAAAAGAGTGGAGGACTGGAGGTTTTCAACTCTACTGCCTTGAAGCAAAGAGGTGTTCAAAGCACATGCATGTAAGTGTTCAAGCACAGAAATTTTCATCTGTTTAAAAATATAGTATGACCTTAGCTACAAATCTTAGTGTACAGATCATGCAGGGTGGATGTATGTTGTTGATAACCAGCTGCAATTGACAGTGTACGATTCAGATTTTCATAAAAGTACATAATTGTACATGTTCAAATAAGCTAAGAAAACACAAAATCGTAGATAGTAAAGGATGATTTTCTTCAGGTATTTATATTTTATGTTCTACCAGATAAGATGGTCATAGTTCGATAATTAGTAGACCTACAAACATGTACAAACTACATTAACAGCTGATAGTCAGCTTTCCCAAGACATCTACATGTTCATCACAAGTTTACAGTCTGACTAGTGATTCATTGTAAATCACTGGATTGCAAATGATAGTACAAGTTGATGCGTTTGATAATCAGGGGGATTACAAAAATAACCCTTAAAAAATTTTGAACCTTATATAATTTATTACTTTGTAGGATTGTCTAGAAAAGAAGACCCATTCCATTGTACAATTTAAATTTCTATTTTGCTTTCCTTTCAGAAGCTTATCCAAGGGAAGCAAATGTCACAATGAAGAAGGCAACTTGACATGTATTTGTGATAGAAGGAGCCTTTGTGACTAAGAATGAAAAGAATCTGAAAATAACTTGATGGCACAAGTCAAATAAAGCTTAGCAGCTATACATGTGTATTCAGAACTGTTTTCTAAAGATGGGCTGACTAGAAAAGTTCTCAAACCCAAAGGCAAAAGGAGAGAAATTCACATCAAGGCTGAACGTAGTGAGTGGAGAACAGGTTAGTGTTTGTAATTTGTTAGTACACTATTATGCAAAAAGAGTGATGTTGAAGAAAGATCTAGAAGCTTTTGCAACTACACTTTGACGGCCAGCTCCCCGTTACGGAAGTGCACAGCTGTGGTGCACACTGTGTTTTTGTTCATAGACAAGTTGGCTTTTTACACTGTTTCAGTTCATTTAAAACTCCGAGTACTCTTTTAAGCTGCATAAGCAGTAAAATAAACTCTCAATTCATCTACAAATTGAAACAGAAAACACTTACAGGAAATGAAGCATGACCATGCCCTTTTGAATATTTATCTTTCTTAACAACAGTGTAACAATGCAGCTACTGTATAATTGTTGAGACAAGTGTGATTAATACTTTTTTTAACTCGAAGGACAAAAGAAAAATAGTGGCAATCCATGATATGAAATATGAATTTAAAGTGTATAAATTTACAGAAATCTGGATATTCTCTTGATGTACAATTACGACAAAACTCTTACCACTGTGACAGTGAGTCACAAGAATTTCAAAATATAATTTTGAAAACAATAGACCTCCTGTAAGTTTGAATTGTAAATGCCAGTGAGTTTTGTATTTTGTCCTGATGTAGCATAAAATTCCCAGAACTTAAATTAGAAGGTCGTATGACAATAAAATAAATAATGCATTTTTAATTTAATAATCACACTTTACGATTGCGAGTGGTTTTCAGGGGAGTCTGGGAATGACTACAGATGTGAGAGAACTGGAGATACTCTTCCCAGACTCTTGATGTACAGATATACAATGTATTTTGCAGATGTCATAAAAATTTCTAAAATGGTTTTCGTGCATGAGCTACATTGTAAAACTAACAGGTTTGAGGTACAAGGGACCCAGACCAAATGGAACAGTCTGCCCAAATTATAGCTTTGAGATGTTTCTGTTACCAGTTACTTTGTACATGAATTAGAAAAATAATTTTCAAGAAAATGAAAGCTGTCATGTAAGGTATCTGCGGTTTTTTGTGGCAGTTCAACAAACAAAATTTGTCTGGAACATCATAAACTTCAAAATGCTTCATTTCTGAAATTACTCACTGAGTTGATATCATAATTCATGTAGAGATTTGCTTGACAGTGCATTTGTGGAATATGCAAATTAAAAATTGACTGTTACATGTTACATGTGTATTTTTTCTCTAAATTTTGGCTCAAATGAAACTTGGTGTGGTCTTATATATCTCACTGATGTGTATGCATTTATTTACGCGTACAAAAAATTTGTACTTGTCTGTTAAAAGCAGGTAAATACTAAATCAAATTGTTATCAATTGTGGAAAATTAAAACTGACACTCAGAGTACATGTATGCAGGCAAAGGGTTTTTTTCTCCTGTGGCAGATCGTATTTATAAACACTTTCATCTGGAACATAAGAAATTTCAAACTGCTTCATTTCTGAAATGATACACTGATTTGATATTAAACTTTGCATAGGGATTTGCTTTACATTTCTAGAATGTGCGAAAAGCATAGCTTTGTAAAATTGACAGTTAGATGTATTTTTCTTGATTTTTGATGATAGTGTCAATGAAAACCATAAATATTCTTAGAAGGTAATCATTTGTGTGTGTACACGTACATGTACACAAGCAAGAATTACATGTAGTATTAATTTTGGTCTGTTGTAAACAAGTTAATACTAAATTCAATGTAATTATAAAATTATTAATTAAATTATCTACATGAATACTTTTAGTACGTGCACTGTATATGTATTGTACATGTACTCCATAAGTACGATCAGGAAAAACATATAAACTTTGTTCCAAAATGGCAACAAATTAGCATTATTTTGTCAAGCATAGAAGGGGGCCTTATTAAAGCTTTTACATGCTATGCACTTGAGTGATTTAAAGCACAGTTATACTCAAGTGTAGCATGTAATTTATATTCTTTCCACCGAAACCATCTGTAACATCTCCTCCCCTCCCCACATAAAGTCCATAAATAGGAGAAAATGTTGGTCCCACTTGTGTATATATACTAGGTTTTTGCTTCTTAATTCACTCATTCTGTTACATTCTGGACATAATTTTCTAATGTCAGCGCTTGAATAAATAATATCGTCGAAACCCAATCAAAATTGTTTCACAGTGCGATTATCAAGCAATCAGTAACGCTAGATTTAATCTGGGAGAGACGAGAGAGTGACTGCCTAACATCTACAATAAATCTATCAACATGGATTTTCTATTCACAGCACATACACAGTATTGAACAAAGTTCGACCGAGCTCTTCACGAACACACTGTATCCAATTACCGCAAGCCATTGATGGAGATAAGATCATTACAGCAAGATAATGAATAACAACGTTTAGATTCACAGACACGATACGTAGAGTTATTTGTCGACGAGTAAATCTTGTCTTGCGAGCGAGTGCAAACAATAGGAGCAACCATAAGCGGAAAGTCCGCGACGCTTAAAATCGAGCTTTTGCAATTGTAAATACGTACTTTTTCGTGTCGATCGACTGGAGGTCTTGACACGCTTCAGGAATGCACCTATAATTTTATTGATTGTTTCGACACCAAACAACCAGTTCCTAGGATTGCTGGCTAAAATAGATTTTCAAGCACGGTTCTTTGGTTAGAAAAGCAATATCAAGGCTGGAAGAGACTGTTACTTTCGAGAAGGAGTAAAGTTGGAGGAACAATGTGACAATTATGTTTAGTATGCATATTTTAGTTCACCATTTCCTCCGAAGTCTCTTGCTCAGCGCGTTGTTCTCGTCTTCTTCGTCTCCTCTCCTCTGTTTAGAAACAAGGAATTATGAGCGTTTAAATTTCTATTCGCCAAATTCAAGAACACTTCAAACCCAACACTGTTTTCGGTCGACAATTCTCTTAATATTTTAAGATTTCTAAGTGCAGTATTAAATAGCAATCAATGACATTTATCAGGAATTCAATGATTGTAAAAGATTCCGAGAGGTGTGTCGCTAAACGACTAAAATCATGCATGCTCTCATTTAGGGGCTGCTTTTAACAGTCGGCCGGGTCAAGTGAAAAAGATCTTCAAAGCAATAAACAATAATCAGCTAGCTGCCTTAAACGAAAGATAGCAACTAGCCCTTGAGGTCAATGCTGCTTTGCATGCAAACAAGCGAGAATTTATACGGTCGCGATTTATCATTTAGGACACTAAACTTGCCCAGTTAGTTATCAAATCCAGAACTCTACAAGCACCAAATCAAAGCTTACCGCTCGAAGTTTCTGAATAAGAAGACATGTTTCCTGACTGTTGTTTTGTGTGCAGCGATAACTAGAAGAAGATGAAATCTTGGGTAATCTTGACCTCCATATGCAAAATGAGCAATCGGAAATCGCAGTGACGCGGATTCATAAGTTATGAGCTTAAGCGCGCGCGCTGATTGGTTCACACGATAATACGAAGGATAATTGGCGTGACTAGATTTACAGACACCTCCATACAACAATTGTATCGCCTTTGTTTTCCCAAGAATGTAATAGCTTGGTTTCTTGAACAGAGAAACCGCGAACTAAAAGAGGCACTCCTTATTTATTGTAGCATTGTTCTCTAATATACATACTAAGATAAAAGTCCTGGATTTTCTTTCCGTGTCAGCTAGCGAAGATGCAAAGCTCTTCAATAGTCGAATTTGCTCAGTGACAGCCACTTGTTCAAATATACCAATTACTGAGATTTAGTTTGAAGATACGAATTATTGGCCGAAGATTTCTGAGTTCACGTTATGGCCGTGACCTTTTTCTTTCTTGAATATGTTTTACTGTTATTGTTGGATAGCAAGCCATCTTTTAATCATAATTGCCTCATGGCTATTCGACATTGCCAACTTTGTATTGATTTTTATAATATTGTTATCTAATCAATTAAGATCTCCTAATAGTTTTATTTATTACGTCGACAAAGGAGAATCGCAAAAGGACAATGTTAATGTCGTTCCGAATTTTTCTTACAAGAAAACAGAAACACACCATGGTTCCTGTTTCATTAGCGCTATAGAATAGTTCGGTCGATACATTGATGATCATTTGTGAATTTTCAATTCTTTTTCTTGCAGATTTGGTAGAGCCGGGGTTCCTCGTTGATGGCCATGATCAGTTCACCTGGCCTTGTCAAGTGTCTTTTTGTTTTTCAAGTGGTCCGTATAGCAATGATGTCAAATACTGCCATCGTATCAGAGATTTAAATAAAAGTACTTATCATTTCAAGAACGGTGCCTAGACTTTCTTTTGTTTTTCGTTGCTCGACAATTAAAGGCCATTAAACGTGAGGTTATATAATGACTGTGATTATATAACCGCTGTTGAACTGATGAGCAGATTCATTTTACGAGTTTCTCATGGAATTCTTGATTAACCTTTTTAGGTCATTTCTATTAGCCACCTTTATTGCCTAGGTTCACGTCACAACAGCATGTTTTCCGGCAAATTCTTGAGGTTTAATATTCAAGATCCATCCGGTGAATCACGTACTCTAAAAGCCAAGCATCTTCGACGGTTTTTACGGTGACTTGTTAGTAATTCCACCGATTTTAATTCGCAGCGTTTAGTTTTATACTCCAAAATACACGCAAAACCAACTTTCTCCCCAGATACAAGTTTGTCGACCACAAGAACATAACGGTGTGACTTCTGTCAGACTGGCTGGGCTGAGGCGGATCAATGTCCGTTGAAACCGGTCTTGTGTAAAATGAGCTGATGGGACCGATCCTCTGTAATCAGACGAAGTATCAGAGGCAGTTCTACCATCCAGTTTTGGAAAGTGAAAGAATTAAGAACTAGTGAGATAAAGCACATTTCTTTTCATGTGACTCATGAAAAAGGAACGCTAAGCGGATGTTAGTTTTGAGTTCCGTTTTACGTGAATAAAATATTTTTAAGTGGAATTGAATCGAATATTCACAGCCAGCGACAAGTGTTCAGTAAAGGATCGACGATGAAACATTTTTTCCGCGGCTTCCGCTGTAATTTCCATCCATTATCCTTGAACTATATGACATACTGTATCACTGTATTATTTCAATTTTTTTCCCAAATTGCAATTCTCTTCCAGATCCTCGCCATGGTTAATCGTTGTTACTTCTTAATGGTTCCCTTTATTTGGGGGGCACTGTTCCGGCCAAGTCAAACCTTTGTTTTTGGTTCAGTTGTGATTCAATCAGTTGTATTTTAGAGCTCCGTTGGTGCACGTACATGTACCAGATCCGAAACAAAGGGCCGAACCTTTATCTGAACCGATCCAGTTATTGCTGCAGTCACTATAGGAAAAACGGTGTCGTTCTGTTACCCAACCAAAGTGCCTTGGTCTTTTTGACATTGAGTTTTAAACCAGAAACTGGCGCAAAGTCGTTAACTAAACAGAGAGCTTTGTCAACAGAGGTAATATCTTCGCAAAAGTGATTAGTATCATCTGCCAATTGGCTCACTTTAACTTCATTATGTAGCTATGGAAAATGTGTTTTACTCGACGCTGATTGGCTAAAGTAATCGATAACTGAACAGTGTTCCGAGATGTGATTGGTTCTCGCTGTCTTCGCTGTCAATGGTAGGTAGGTAGGTAGGTAAAACTTTATTTATGCAGGGTGGCCCATTCAGCACAGTGGCTGGTATCCAGAGGGGCCCTGCTAAATACAATTTCTAAAAATATAAAATGTCTAATAGTTTAAAATAGTTATAAAAATAGAGTTTAAAAAAAACTAATGTCTAGTAGTTGAAATAGTTATATAAAAAGAGTTTAAAAAATTGAAACGAGTTACAAGCATGAACTGTTAGGGAAAAAAATAGGTATCATAAATTAGATGCTATAAATAAAATGGGCTTTAACAAGATTTTTAAAAGAGGAGAGTGATACAGCTTGTTGGATTTTACAAGGTAGTGAATTAAAAAGGGCTGTGCCAGAAAATCTAAAAGTACGTTTGCCAAGGCTAAGTTTGGGTTTGGGTAGATGGAGGTCAGCCTTCCTTCGAGTATTGAAACCATGTACATTGTAGTTCCTAATGAAATAGTTACTTAAATACTGAGGAACTAAGTTATGCAAACATTTAAAAACTAAAACACATTTGTGGATTTTACGGTTGGTTTCTAAGTCAGTCCACCCTAAAACATTAAAAGTATCTCTAGAAGAGTCACGCTTGAGAATGATACGGGCAGCACGGTTTTGCAACCGCTGCAGACTTTTGCTGGAGCCAACAGACAGTTCACCCCAAGCAGTGTCAGTATAACTTAAGATTGGCTCAATAAGGGTATTGTAGACACACTTCGCTGCTTTAAGAGTGAGGCAAGATCGTATGCGTGCTAGAAGTCCTAGACGCTTATTAACTTTTTTACAAGTAGTGTCTATATGCTCTTTCCAGTGAAGCTGTTCATCGAGCATAGTCCCAAGGTAAGTGAACTTCGTCACTCTCTCTATGTCCTTGCTTTGAATCTGCAGGACAAAGTCTGAGGTGGTTTGCAGCAGTTGTCTTGTTCCAAAGAGTAACCCTTTGGTTTTGCTCTGGTTTAGTATTAGCTTACTGTTCACCAACCACTGCTCAACACGGTTGAGGTCTTCTTGTAAATTTTCCCTGATGTTGCTAGCCTCAGATCCAGAATAATAGATAACAGTGTCATCCGCATACATGCTAATCGACGAGTGCAGTAAACATTGAGGCAAATCGTTTATGTGTATCACAAATAATAGAGGCCCCAACAAGGAACCCTGAGGAACACCGAAGTCGAGAGGAAGGCTGGATGATAACTCCTTTCCATATTGAACTCGCTGCGAGCGGGTGGTGAGATAGTTTCTGAACCAGCCGAGACTGTGCCCTCTAACTCCATAGTGCTCTAGCTTGTGAAGGAGACATTTGTGGTCAACAAGATCGAAAGCCTTTTTTAAGTCAATAAAGGCAGCGCCAGTCAACTGTTGTTTGTCCATGTGTTCTAATATATGATCAACCAAGTGGACAACCGCGGTTTCGGTAGAATGCTTCTTACGGAAGCCGGATTGATATACCGATAGAACTTTGTTAACCTCAAAAAATGCTAACAGTTGAACTTGGACCGCACGTTCCATGACCTTGGAAACGAGGGGGAGAACTGAAATCGGACGATAGTTGTTCTCGTCATCCTTTTTTCCTGCCTTAAAAATGGGAGTTACTTTAGCCTCCTTCCACTGAGATGGGATTTCGCCAGACGAAATTGTGAGGTTTATGAGATAAGTGATTGGCTTGGCTATTACAGAGGATGCGTCTTTGAGGAGTTTTGCGGGGACTTTGTCAAGCCCGGTAGCTTTGGATGATTTTAGCTTTGACAGCTCATGGCGCACGAAACTGGCGCTAACTTCTTGCAGAGTAAAGTCATTGTTAACTCTGGGGGCTAAAATTCTTGGCAAGGTATGGTCTTTGAAGACGCTGCATAGATTCTTTGCAATTGATGAAAAGAACTTGTTAAAGTTCGTTGCCGACATTGTTTCTGATCCTCCGGACGCAGGTTTCTTTTGTTTAGGTAAGATCTTGTTTAGTGTTCGCCACATTTCTTTAGATCTTTGATCATTTGAGAGCTGGCTGGAGTAATAACAACATTTTTCTTTACGCATTTTTGTGTTCACAGCATTACGTAATCTTTTGTAGTTGCTCCAGTGAAGCTCTTTGTTTGTTGACATCGCTTTTTTGTGTTGATGATCACGCTGGTGCATGAGGTCTTTTATTTCGGATCTTCCGCGGACACGGCGCGTGACAACGGGCGCGTGTTCATCGGCCGCTGTGAGAAATAGGTCTTTGAATGACTGCCACGCATCATTAGGAGTTTGGTCAAGTTCTAAGATATCCCATGGGATGCTGTTTAGATCCTCGCAAAACAAAGCGGGGTCGTAATGTTTATAATTCCTGGCCTCAACAATCCTTGGCGGTGGAAGCGGAATTCTGTGAAGTTTCCTAATTCCAAAAATGGCCGAGTGATCGGAAAAACCGATCGGTAATACTCCAGATACATAAAGTTCAGGCTTTGAAGTAAAAAATAAATCAATAAGAGTTCTAGAATTTTGAGTAATCCTGGTAGGGTCGGTAATGAGCTGCTTCAAGTTGAATAAATTTGCAATGCGCTGGAAATTTTTTGTCGCCGCATTTGGTGAAGTATAATCAAAATTGAAATCACCAAGTAGAACAGTTTCGAGACTTTCATTTACGTGACTGTTGAAACTGTAGGACAGAAAATGTCAAATCTTTGGAAACCACGTTCTCCAAATTGATGCATTACCGTTTCGCTACCGTAGTTCACGAGACATTACAGAGGCATGATTAGAGTAGCGAGTCCATGTTGTAGCCTGTGAACAAGCTCCAGCCAAGGCTGGAAAGACTGAGTTGGAACTGCCCGCTGAGAGTGAAGTAGAGAGCCTGTTCACAGGCTATTCCATGTTGTAGCTTATTAGTCTACCCATGCATAGTCAGTTCAAAAATTCCTACGCATTACGAGTAAAACATAAACAGCGTGGTGATACTGTTGCAATGCTCGATAGCTTGCAAATCAATTCTCGAAACAAAAGTTATTTAATATTAATCATGTTACGCCGTTATTAATGGGAGACAATTTTTTTTTTCATACTTACTAAGATAAGCACTTACGCCATGATGGAGAGAAACAAGGACTAAGATCTAGAGCTACCGCTGAATAGTCAAAACTAAAGAGAAGACAATGGAATTAGCGTCAAAATCTATCTAATTATTTTGTAACGAATTCACGGGAAGTAGAAGTTGTTTGTTATTTTACTGAAGTTGTTCATGAATGCGTGCATGACACACAAAACTTCCGTCTTGTTTTAAGGGACTATCGGGCACATAACAAAGGCAAAACGGCACATGCGACTTTATATAGCAGATAGCACGGCAATGTGTCGTGGGATCTCAATGAATAGGAACTCTTATAAGGTAGCGACTGTTAAACCAGCTCACAACTTGTTTATGTTCTGTCGGCAAGTTCTTCCCGTTTCAGTTTGCAGCTGACCTTGAAAAATGTACCCCAAGGGGTACCATAATGTGCAACAAACCCTGAAAGTTTTTAAAATGAAGCACTCCAAGCCTTTTCAAAACACAAGTCCCAACCCATTTTCGATACAACTTATATATTCCGCCGATGCTGTATAGAGATAGCTCCTGAAGAGAGAAATTCTCCCCATACTAATCAGTTTTCCTTTTATGTTTTTCTTTACAGTGACGTTCTTGCCTTTTCTCAATTATGCCCCTAAACACAGTAAACCCAAACAAAAAATCCACAGATTAATCAATGGAGTTTAGACTAATTGGCAGAAAAACAAATCACAAATCTTGCGTTTTCGCACCTGAGAACGATCGCTTTCCGACCGCAAATTAAGTATTTATAGGGTGTCGGCACATCAAGGCGAAAATTGTTTTGCGAGGCAAGATTATATAGAATTGTTTTGCACCCGATACAAAACAGTTTCGAGAACATGGCTTGGGCGTTAAATTTAATCATCCGAGGAATGAAACACACACTTTTGGGAAAGGTGAAGGTAAAGGGATGGTTTAAAATTATATGTTGAAGTACGTAATCAAACTTCTCTCACCATGCAAATAAAGTAGCGGTTTTCTGCGGAAACAAATTAATTTTGCGATGTTTTATCACGTTAAGTATATTTATTGCTCTGACCTTGGAAAGTAAACGCGTGTGTTTAAAGAAAAAATGCGAAGTTTCGCGGTCAGTTCGCGCGAAGCTTAGGTCGCAGTGCAGCACTAAATTAAATCTTTTATGGGTGTAATTAACCGCTCACAAGCAAGTCTTCAGTAATTCTTCTTAGCATATGTGGTGAATTACATACGAACGTATAAAAGGAATGGTATGAAAACTAAAGACCTGAACAAGAAACTGCATCGCTGCATAAAGTTCGAATCCTTGTTTACCGAAACTACAAGGAAAGGAAACATGTAGTATCAAGCTGAAAGACTCACTCATTCCATGTTAACTGAATTGTACTATGATTTCTGAACTAATTAAGATAGTTTTCAGCTAAGATATATTTTGCTATGCAAATAGTGTCCCCAATTAGTTTTTTTAAGCTAAATAGCATCGACACTTAAATTAAGTCTTTCATTCATTCTTCCGTTCATTCAGAAGCTACAGTATTAATAATACTGATGTGTGGAAAATAAGTGAAATTATGTAAAGTTTGGTGTCAGTATTATCAGGAAGAAAGTGTGAACTTTGGTCCATTTTATAAGTCCCTTTACATAATCGCAATAATAGTGTTAAAGATTCCACAAACTATTCAGGCATATTTGGAACAATTAAGCGTATTATTCGTGCATATTAGTGTTTCTATACTGAAAAAGTAAAAATGTTTTAATGAAGTCTCTTGACTGTGACAGTGGTTCGATTCTTTCAGGTCATTTGTATCCATTATTTCTAACGTATTTAGGGCTAAAGTGAGGGGAACTCTTGTTTCCGCAGTCTCAAGGAACAAACTAACTTTTCAATACCTCCAATACAGAGTATTTTTGTTGAGCCATCACTCACAGAGAGATCTTAAATTGCGTTTGATCATTACATTGATTATTTGCTTTAACGGAGAACGATTTCCTTACCGAGCTTGTAAAAGTCCATGCAAATAAAAGATTATTTTTCATTTATATTTCCAGGGTAGTATTCTTATCGGTTGGTTTGCAAGCATTCTTGTGTTCAAGTCGTCAGCGGGTAAGGAGTGCTTATACTCTCTTAAACTGATTTTATACTAAAAAGGGCACTCAAATTGAAATCAATCATATCAGTTTCTAAGGTTATGTTCACACTTGGCGCCCACTGAAACACGGTGCCCGAGGACAATTCTCGCTCAGCACTAATATCCACACACCTCTTTCCGTGTTCTCTCACCAGAATTTGGGCGCATTTCCTGTGCCTGGGTAAAACGTCTCAAGCCTTTTTGGGGTACCCAGTATGTGAACACGACACTATTTTGTGCCAGGTCCCCAGCCACCAGTGCACGCGGGCGGGCATCAAGTGTGAACACAGCCTAAGTGACCAACCAGTGGAATAAATTTGGTCACAGCAGTTTCACAAGTTCTCTACACCACTCACGTGTAAAGTTGTGAGCTTTGTCTTGTAGTGGTAATCTCTGGTTCGTTTTTTTTTTACGACTTGGATTTTTCGCAAAAACTTTAGGGACTTTTAGAGTAGACTTCCAATGGGATAAGAGTAGGGGGCACTGAAAAAGGTACGAAGGAAGATGTAATAGACCAATTTCGACACATTAAAATTCAGCCTAAAACAATAGACCTCAGCACGAGGTTCTGGGGAATAACTACAGCGTTTGTGGCCTATTCCTCAGAGCCTCGTGCTGATGTCTATTGTGTTAGGCTGAATTTTAATATATCAAAATTGGTCTATTGTTTGATAAGTGAATAAAGATGGTGAATTTTAAGCTCGGTAATGAAATTTGAAGGGTGAATTAATCAACATGATAAGAACGTGGGACAACGAAAAAAATCTGAGTCCCCGACAGAAATACAACCCATGACCTCCCGAACACCGGGCGGACGCTCTATACGCTGAGCTACGGTAACTCATGGAGAGCAAGGTCATTTAACTGAGTTGACATGTGACAGGCGTCCTGCATACTGCTAGGATCAGCACTGTCGAAGTTATCGTGAGTTGCGATAAGTGAATATAGCTGGTGAATTTTAAGCTCGGTAACTGAAATGTGAAAAGTGAATTAATCAACATGACACAAGGGTGGGACAAGGGAAGAAAACGCTCTTGTCATGTTGATTAATTCACCTTTTAAATGTAATTGTTGTTTGTTCATTTGTTTGCCCAACGTTTGCTTTATTACATGTCAGCCTCAGATCCAGTATACATAACAAAGTGGGCAGACTTTCTTTCCTCTCCCGGCTACCCTGACTCCTATCCAGCAAACTCCAGTCTTACATGGATCAAATCTGTGTCTCAGGGAAATAGAGTGAGGATAATCATTTCAACTCTGCAGGTAAGGCCTGCAGACTAAACTCAGGATTCACGTAAAGGGCAAATGCGAGACTTGGGACCTACAGCCTTCCTTACGCCTTCTTGCCCCTTTAAATCCTCCTCTGAAATTATCTGCTGATAAGTTCTGTGGATAGGCCAGGCCCCTAAGATTCCCCCGCGCCTTCTTTCGCAACTCGAAAGCGCATGTGCGTAGAAGATGATTACCTGCATGCTACCAATCTCGTTCCCAGAGCCTTGGTTACCCTTGTCCAGCCCCGTTCCGCTAGACAAGGGCAACGAAGGCTCTGGGAACGAGATTGGTATGCTACTCAACCATGTATAATTTGTAGGTTCATTTTTGTCCTCAGTTTTCTAAGTTCGTCTACATGTTATTCATCTCGACTGCGTGCCACATTTAATCCCCCGGTGGGGGTGCTCGTCGTACCTTAAAACAGCGATCTTGGTACCTCTCAGGGTGTTGAGCCTCAAAAGGTCCACAGGCGGAGCTTTGGCGGTACCTTTTAAGGTATTGAGCCACACACACAAAGCAGGATCTTGGTACCTCTTAGGGAATCTTAAAATTTGCCCGGACGAGCCCCCGTCCTTTTTACATGGGACTCCCTACCGGGGCATTTAATCTGAAAACTCGCGCGCGTTTGTTTCGACCCTGATGAAATCTCTACTTTGGGAAAATGATGTTTGTGTGAGTTGACTGAGTCGTTTAAGCGCAAAGCAGTTGAGGGATCTAGTATTCACTGTGTGTGTAAATTCTTCCACAACAGACAACATGCGACACAGACTACCTAGAGATCAGAGATGGAGACAGCATGACGTCCCCGCTGATTGCGAGGTATTGTGGGGACGTAGGGTATACGGAGCTCACTTCATCCGGGTCTCGCGTTTTAATACACTTTGTCTCTGATGACGTCATCGACGAGTCCAAACGAGGCTTTCAGTTACAGCACATTGGTGAGTAAAAAAAAATCATTCAAAACAACTAGCTCACGTTGTCTTTCACATGAAGCCGCGAGGCAGAGTTTTTAGATTTAAGCGATTTTGGAGACTTAAGTAGCTTTCTTGCACTTCTTTAAAGAAAACATTTAAAGAGGGCAAAGTTTGCCTGGAGAAAAGTAATTAAAAAGCCATTTAAAAGAAACCTTCATTAAGATTAAAACTGATCTGCTAAACCATTTTCTTAGAGTATAAATTAAGAATCGCATTTTTGAAGTAAGAATTCCACCGCATATTTTTCCCGGCTTTCAGGAGACTGTCAAGTTGATACCAATCAAACCAGTGGAGTCATAACCTCGCCCAATTACCCAAACGACTATCCAAACTTTATGGAATGTCTGTGGACGATACAACTCCACCCCGCCATGCAAATCACACTTGAATGTGACGAAATCGCCTTGGAATACGAGAAAGATTGCCCTTTTGACTACATGGAGGTACTGGCGGGCCCTTCACCCGCCTCCGCGGTGTTGGGAAGATATTGCGGTGTTTTAAATTATTCTCTGACATTTGAACGAGAAGGTAACATGAGCATACGTTTTGTGTCGGATCCGGATGAAGAATTTGGTGGATTCCGTTGTGCATACAACGTCTTTAAAGGTTAGTTTGAGGACACATGAGTTCATTGTCAGGTGGAAATAAATGATGATATAATGCTGAGTTTGTTATGTCTAAGTACTGTCATACCCGGGAGGGGACCCCCGTGTGAAAGGGGCAGGGATGCTTTTCGTCTCGTAAAGAGGTGTTAATTAAAGGTTTTGCTAACAATTTATGTTGTTAAAAACGTAACGCCAACGTTGTTACGCACCCAGTTAGCATTTAACAATACCCCTTCATGAACTCCGGATGACTGATCATCGCAGTTATATACACAACTTATGTAGCTGTGAAATTAAAGCCTGAGATTTTACATATTACAGCAACTATTACAATATCAGAAGAAGGGTTACATTTATTTAGTGTCATGTTTTCTGAAGAATGATAAGCTGGAGCCCATTAGAGACTTTAGCACTTTTAATTTGTCTGCGAAACACTTAGTTTGAATCGGATTTCGCATCCATTGATCACTGTTCACTGCTTGTATAAACACTTAGACTAACTTCTAACTGGACCAAGAGATTATGATCTAGATTATAGTCTCTGGACTTAAATAAAAGACACCTGACGAACGAGGTGCACCCTAAAAGCACCCATCAGTACTCCAACAGTCGGACTTGGCGCAGAACAATTTACAAAAGAGACAAAAGAGTTTTCTGACGAAGGAGAATAGTGTCTCATGCTCGCTCCGTTTGTCGTTAGTCAGAGGATATTGGTCACAGTGGACAAGTTGGACCCAAATGTGTCGCTCCGGAAACCAGGCTAGATCCAGGACTTGCGTAAATCCTCTGCCTGAGAGTGGATTGGAACCGTTCTGTGATGACGTGGCAGACACTGAGAGGCGGAGCTGTTTGGGATCCAACGGCAGTAAGTATTTATTGACTGTATCATAAAACTGAAGTATTACTGTCCGGTGGTAGATTACAAAAAGTGGTCTTCACAGGGGAATGTATTCAGAGGTCTGATGTCTGAAATGTCCCATGATCAGGAAGCCTACATCAGTTATAAATTTCATCCTTTTGTGAATAAAAAAGTGAATTATGCACTGTGACTTCCTAACAATAATTAATTACAGTTTTGTCCTTTTTCATTGGCAGGCTTGTGGACGGGATCCAACTCTTCCAGTGCTTCACCGATGTCAAGCATTACCATGCCATCCACTCTTTCTAGTGACATTATATCGTCAAGTCAATATGGTGTCACACTGTCGCCGAGTCCATCCAGTGGTGCGCGATCTTCAAGTCAGATCCTTGTTGCACTGTCTTCCACTTTCATCTGGAACATAAGAAATTTCAAACTGCTTCATTTCTGAAATGACACACTGATTTGATATTAAACTTTGCATGGGGATTTGTTTTACATTTCTAGAATGTGCGAAAAGCATAGCTTTGTAAAATTGACAGTTAGATGTCTTTTTCTTGATTTTTGATGATACTGTCGATGAAAACCATAAATATTCTTAGAAGGTAATCATTTGTGTGTGTACACGTACATGTACACAAGCAAGAATTCGTATTAATTTTGGTCTGTTGTAAACAAATTAATACTAAATTAAATGTAATTATAAAACTATTAATTAAATTATCTACATGAGTATTTTTAGTACGTGCACTGTACATGTACTTCATAAGTACGATCAGGAAAAACATATAAACTTTGTTCCAAAATGGCAACGAATTAGCATTATTTTGTCAAGCATAGAAAGGGACCTTATTAAAGCTTTTACATGCTATGCACTTGAGTGATGTAAAGCACAGTTATACTCAAGTGTAGCACGTAATTTATATTCTTTCCACCGAAACCATCTGTAACATCTCCTCCCCTCCCCACATAAAGTCCATAAAAAGGGGGAAATGTTGGTCACACTTGTGTATATATGCTAGGTTTTTGCTCCTTAATTCACTCATTCTGTTACATTCTGGACATAATTTTCAGCACTTGAATATATAATATCGTCGAAGCCCAATCAAAATTGTTTCACAGTGTGATTATCAAGCAATCAGAAACGCTAGATTTAATCTGGGAGAGACGAGAGAGTGACTGCCTAACATCTACAATAAATCTATCAACATGGATTTTCTATTCACAGAACATACAGAGTATTGAACAAAGTTCGACCGAGCTCTTGACGAACACACTGTATCCAATTACCGCAAGCCATTGATGGAGATAAGATCATTAAAGCAAGATAATGAATAACAACGTTTAGATTCACGGACACGATATATACGTAGAGTTATTTGTCGACGAGTAAATCTTGTCTTGCGAGCGAGTGCAAACAATAGGAGCAACCATAAGCGGAAAGTCCGCGACGCTTAAAATCGAGCTTTTGCAATTGTAAATACGTACTTTTTCGTGTCGATCGACTGGAGGTCTTGACACGCTTCAGGAATGCACCTATAATTTTATTGATTGTTTCGACACCAAACAACCAATTCCTAGGATTGCTGGCCAAAATAGATTTTCAAGCACGGTTCTTTGGTTAGAAAAGCAATATCAAGGCTGGAAGAGACTATTACTTTCGAGAAGGAGTAAAGTTGGAGGAACAATGTGACAATTATGTTTAGTATGCATATTTTAGTTCACCATTTCCTCCGAAGTCTCTTGCTCAGCGCGTTGTTCTCGTCTTCTTCGTCTCCTCTCCTCTGTTTAGAAACAAGGAATTATGAGCGTTTAAATTTCTATTCGCCAAATTCAAGAACACTTCAAACCCAACACTGTTTTCGGTCGACAATTCTCTTAATATTTTAAGATTTCTAAGTGCAGTATTAAATAGCAATCAATGACATTTATCAGGAATTCAATGATTGTAAAAGATTCCGAGAGGTATGTCGCTAAACGACTAAAATCATGCATGCTCTCATTTAGGGGCTGCTTTTAACAGTCGGCCGGGTCAATTGAAAAAGATCTTCAAAGCAATAAACAATAATCAGCTAGCTGCCTTCAACGAAAGATAGCAACTAGCCCTTGAGGTCAATGCTGCTTTGCATGCAAACAAGCGAGAATTTATACGGTCGCGATTTATCATTTAGGACACTAAACTTGCCCAGTTAGTTATCAAATCCAGAACTCTACAAGCACCAAATCAAAGCTTACCGCTCGAAGTTTCTGAATAAGAAGACATGTTTCCTGACTGTTGTTTTGTGTGCAGCGATAACTAGAAGAAGATGAAATCTTGGGTAATCTTGACCTCCATCTGCAAAATGAGCAATCGGAAATCGCAGTGACGCGGATTCATAAGTTATGAGCTTAAGCGCGCGCGCTGATTGGTTCACACGATAATACAAAGGATAATTGGCGTGACTAGATTTACAGACACCTCCATACAACAATTGTATCGCCTTTGTTTTCCCAAGAATGTAACAGCTTGGTTTCTTGAACAGAGAAACCGCGAACTAAAAGAGGCCATTCCTTATTTATTGTAGCATTGTTCTCTAATATACATACTAAGATAAAAGTCCTGGATTTTCTTTCCGTGTCAGCTAGCGAAGATGCAAAGCTCTTCAATAGTCGAATTTGCTCAGTGAAAGCCACTTGTTCAAATATACCAATTACTGAGATTTAGTTTGAAGATACGAATTATTGGCCGAAGATTTCTGAGTTCACGTTATGGCCGTGACCTTTTTCTTTTTTGAATATGTTTTACTGTTATTGTTGAATAGCAAGCCATCTTTTAATCATAATTGCCTCATGGCCATTCGACATTGCCAACTTTGTATTGATTTTTATAATATTATTATCTAATCAATTAAGATCTCCTAATAGTTTTATTTATTACCTCGACAAAGGAGAATCGCAAAAGGACAATGTTAATGTCGTTCCGAATTTTTCTCTCTGGGCTCGAGCCGGGAAACATGGCGGACACGACACGAAAGAGCTCCTAGAATCTTTTAACCTGGTAGCCACAGTAATGGTTGTTATATCTTAAATGCGACAAAATGCCTAACGATCAAGCTAATAGAAATGACGTGAAGGAGAAAGGGAGGAAAAGAACTCGAGAGGGAGGCTCCCAAACTGACGAAGAAGACTGCAGGCAGCCATGTGGACAATGCAGCGATGCAACGAACTCAAGACTCAGCAGCATTGAAGAGAAGCTCAACTTGCTCTTAAGTGTCCTTCCCGAGTTGGAAAACTATAAGTCCAGAATCAATCAACTCGAAGAAGAAAATAAATCCCTACAAACAAGCCTGCAATATGCTCAAGCAGAAATCGAAGATCTAAAAACCAAGGCAAATGACGCAGAGTCTCAGCAACAAAAGATCAACGCCGATCAAGAGCGAATAAATAAAGAACTCAAGGAATTACAAAGACGGCATATCAAACTGGAATGCCATAGTCGCAGAGGCAACTTAAAATTCTTTGGAGTGAAGGAGGGAGAACGTGAATCTAACAGCGATACCGAGACTGCTTTACGGGAATTTATGCGCACGGAACTGAAAATTCCACCCAACGATGTAAAGGAAATACACTTTGACAGAGTTCATAGGATTTCTACGCGTACACGCGACGGCCGAAACTACGGATCCCGTCCAATTATAGTCAGACTCTCCGCTTATCAAGACAAGAACTTCATAAAGTCGTTCATCAAAAACCTTCCTAAGGGCACCAACATTGGAATATCCGACGACTTTCCAAAAGAAGTGGATGAGATAAGAAGGAAGTTATACCCCGTTCTCAAGGCTGCCAAACGTGAAAAGAAAGAAGCGTACTTTAAGGTAGAAAAACTTTTTATCAACGGCTCACTCTACCGAGGACCGGAAACAGCTCTTTTCCCTCTGTACGGATGTTTAATGAACGGTTAGTTTTAAATATGTCTAATTGACTCTCTTGCTCCGCCGTACAACTCAACCATTGCTAAATTGCTGCCACTAGTACCCCAATTTTAACCCAGTCAGTAAACGCCGCACAAAAGCATAGGTAAGTCTGAAGTAGTGAGTAGCTTGTGTTGTGTGTGTAGTTGTATTTCTGTTGTAAGTATGTTGAAATGTATTTATCTATCCAACTTCAACTCGGTCAACAAAAGAAAGTTAATTCTAAGTTATGATATCTCGCCGCACAGTGAGAACTATAGTATAAACAAGTGCTTAATTTTTTCTCTGGAATATTGTGACTTCGCCTTCTGCAGAGAATCTAAATGTATAAAATTATATCGCTAATTTTTTTGCAAGAAACTTATTCCTCGCTCGATACTATCAGAAGATGGGAGACGGAATGGGGAGGCAAAATCGTATCTAACCACGGTTCGTCTCATAGCAGAGGAGTTATGATTCTTTTTAAACCACGGCTTGACATAAACATTGAAAAAATTGCCTCAGATGATCACGGGAGATATATTTTAGCAGAGATTGTTATTGATAATACTAAAGTTGTACTGGTTAATGTTTATGCACCAAACGATCCAAACCAACAGGTTGTATTCCTAAGGGGGCTTTCAAATAATATCCTCGGTAAATATGGAAATGAAAATCTTGTGTTGGGGGGCGATTTTAATTGCGTAATCGGCACTTTAGACAAAAGAGGTGGCAAACCTGTTGACATTAGAAAAGCATCGACTATTGAACTCAAGGCTTTGATTAAAACGCATAATCTGCTCGATACCTGGCGCTACAAAAACCCGGACTCATTTGGCCCTACGTGGGCGAACCCCTTGATGAAAATACAATGTAGACTAGATCACCTCTTCATTTCAAATCAACTGAGTAATCGAATTTGCGAGAGCAAAATAATTCCAAATATTTATTCTGACCACTCTGCAGTCCTGCTCTCTATATCTTTCACCGAACACGAACCCCCTCGTGGGCCCGGCTTCTGGAAATTTAACAACTCGTTGTTGTCGGACACGAAATATGTAGAATTATTGAATTTCTTAATTCCAGAGTTCGCCAAAAAGCATCAGAGAACTGAGGACAAGGGTTTGTTCTGGGAAATGATTAAAATGGAAATCAGAGCATTTACAATAAAATTTTCGAAAAAAAAAAGCAAAAAGCAAGCGTGACGAAGAGTCTGCCCTTTTGTCGGAGATGATCAGGCTGCAGTGCAAGCTCCAGACAGCGTACAGCGATTCCCTAAGGAGCGAAATAGAAAGAGTAAAAACCAAGCTTTCGAAAATAGCAAGCGTTAAGACGCGTGGCACGATTATACGAAGCAGAGCGCGCTGGTATGAAAATGGCGAGAAAAACAGTAAGTATTTCTACAATTTAGAAAAAACAAACCAAAGGAAAAAACATATAACGGCCTTAAAAGTCAATGATCACGCAAAATTAACCGACCCGAGGGAGATTCTTGAAGAGGAAGAGCGCTTTTTTAAACAGATATATACATCAAAAAACACGAATCCGAACGGCTCGGAGTTTATCGAATTCTTTAATACGGAAAATGTATTGTCAGAAGAAACTGCAAAAATTTGCGAAGGCATTATGTCTATCGATGAATGTAAACGAGCGCTTATGAAGATGGAAAGCAATAAAACACCAGGTACAGATGGCCTCACTTCAGAGTTCTATCGCTTTTTTTGGAACACTGTCAGTAAATTCATGGTGGAAAGTTTTAATTATGCATTTCAACACGGATCACTTTCTATCTCTCAACGACAAGGTATTATCTCTTTAATCCCAAAAAAGAACAAGAACGCGGAATATTTAACAAATTGGAGACCAGTTTCGCTACTTAATGTTGACTACAAAATTGCGACCAAAACTATCGCTCTTCGCTTGGAAAAGATCTTGCCAAGCGTAATACATCCTTGTCAGTCCGGCTACGTAAAAAGTAGATTCATTGGAGAAAGTATCAGACTAATAGCAGACACAATGGACTTCACTAAAATTAAAAATATACCAGGTATAGCTGTTTTCTTAGATTTCGAGAAAGCTTTTGATTCAATTGAATGGGACTTTATCCAAAAATGCCTTGAATCTTTCAACTTTGGACCAAATCTCCGGCAATGGGTCAGCGTGTTCTATAAAGACATCTCTAGTTGTGTGATTAACAATGGCGTTGCCTCTAAACACTTCTACTTAGAACGCGGTGTCCGTCAGGGTTGTCCCCTTTCAGGCATACTCTTTGTTATCGCTATGGAGCTTCTTGCCCAAAGTATAAAACGGTCAAAAGACATCAAGGGCATCCATATCCAGGGAAATGAAGAGGTCAAGCTCACACAGTATGCAGACGACACAACTGCCCTTCTTGCTGATGTCCAGTCAGTTTCTAATTTATTTTACTTACTCTCACGTTTTGAAAAGTGCTCTGGCCTAAAAATAAATCAGGCAAAATCAGAAATGCTATGGCTTGGCTCCATGCGCCATAGGAAAGACGCAATTTGCAACCTCCAAATCAGCGATGATCCCGTTTACGCGCTCGGTGTGCATTTTACCTATAATATTGAATTGTCTCATAAGAAAAATTTCTTTGAAAAATTAGGATCCCTAAAGAAAACCTTAAGTGTCTGGTCCCGAAGAGACTTATCTATATACGGTAGAATAAATATTGTTAAAACGTTAGCCCTCTCCAAACTTGTATTCATCTCCAGTGTTATGGAGACTCCAAAAAACTTTGCAACAGAGGCCAATAAAATAGTGTTCGATTTTATCTGGAAGCAAAAACCCGCCAAAATAAAAAAGACAACCCTCATCAAGAAGAAATCGGATGGCGGTCTTGGCATGAAAGATTTTGTACTTTTCGATAAGGCTTTGAAACTAACTTGGGTAAAACGGCTGTGCTCAGACTCAGATGCACCGTGGAAGTATATTCCAAAATCGTTTCTCTCTATTGTCGGCGGTACTGAGATCTTTCAATGTAATTATGACTACAACTTTCTTGATCTTAATGGCCATCTTCCTGAATTTTACAAACAAATTATTCATCATTGGCAGGAAATCGTGTCTACGACACCTCACAGCAAGACCGAGATACTGTCTCAGACAATCTGGAACAACAAATTCATTACGATTGACAAAAAAATGGTATATCTACCTCATTGGCACCGAGCAGGTATAAAGCAAATTTCAGACCTTTTTGACGAGCGTGAAAATTGCTTCCTGCCTTTCCTTTCCTTGCGCAATAAATACATGCTAAATTGCAACTTTTTACAATATTATAGTCTTTTATCTGCGATCCCTCAAAGTTGGAAGAAGCTCCTTCACGTTAATTCTGGCGACTCTACTACACCTCCGCCGCCAATCTGTAATATAACGTGCAAGATGTTATACGACAAACTGTTAACCTTAGAAAATCTTCCTCCTCCCACTTCAGAAAAAAAACTCTTATCATACGGCATCGCAAAAGAGAATCTAAATAAAATTTATCTTCTGCCTTTCACAGCCACAAAAGAAGTTAAATTGGCAATGTTTCAGCACAAAATTATACACAACATTTTAGCCACGAACAGTATATTATACAAAATGAACAAGGTTGCCTCCCCATCCTGCCCTTTCTGTCCCTCTGATAGTCAAAACATACGTCATTTGTTTATTAGCTGTCCGCAAGCGTCTTCCTTTTGGTATAAGTTCCAAAGTTGGTATTCTACTGTAAGTAACGCGAGTTTACTTCTCTCCGAGCCAGAGGTATTATTTGGAATTACTCGTCCTTGTACTCACCGTTTGACCCTCAACCACCTCATAATACTAGGCAAATATGTTCTTTATATCAACGCTCTAAATAATACTATGTTCGTTTTCAGCGACTTCATCTCATTAGTGCAGGATAAAATCGAGATAGAAAAATATATTGCTGCCACGTCGAATGGCGAAAGGGAATTTCAACAGAAGTGGAAATTCTTTCTCACCATTTAAGGCGTTTCCTTTAGTAATTAGTTGCAAGGTCTTTGTTTCTCTTTTTTTTTTGTTTGTTTTGTTGTTGTTGTTGTTTTTTTTTTTTTTCTATAATTAAGTAATTACATTGTATTGTAACTCCTTAAGTAACGTAATGTGTAAGTCATAATAAGCAATCAATGTGTATTGTAAGTAAGTAACGTAATGCCAAGTATTGTAAATAGGTGTTTTTTTATGTATTGTAAGTGACGTTTGTAAGACGGTAAAAGCATTAGAAATAATAATAATAATAATAATAATAATAATGATGATGATGATAATAACAATAATGTAGTGTATTGTAAGTAGGTTAGTTATTGTTGTGAGTAGAGTAAGGCAATGTAAGTAATTATGTGTTTAGCAATAATAAAAAAAAAAATTAATGTAAAAAAAAAAAAAAAAAAAAAAAAAGAAACCGCGAACTAAAAGAGGCCATTCCTTATTTATTGTAGCATTGTTCTCTAATATACATACTAAGATAAAAGTCCTGGATTTTCTCTCCGTGTCAGCTAGCGAAGATGCAAAGCTCTTCAATAGTCGAATTTGCTCAGTGAAAGCCACTTGTTCAAATATACCAATTACTGAGATTTAGTTTGAAGATACGAATTATTGGCCGAAGATTTCTGAGTTCACGTTATGGCCGTGACCTTTTTCTTTTTTGAATATGTTTTACTGTTATTGTTGAATAGCAAGCCATCTTTTAATCATAATTGCCTCATGGCCATTCGACATTGCCAACTTTGTATTGATTTTTATAATATTATTATCTAATCAATTAAGATCTCCTAATAGTTTTATTTATTACCTCGACAAAGGAGAATCGCAAAAGGACAATGTTAATGTCGTTCCGAATTTTTCTCTCTGGGCTCGAGCCGGGAAACATGGCGGACACGACACGAAAGAGCTCCTAGAATCTTTTAACCTGGTAGCCACAGTAATGGTTGTTATATCTTAAATGCGACAAAATGCCTAACGATCAAGCTAATAGAAATGACGTGAAGGAGAAAGGGAGGAAAAGAACTCGAGAGGGAGGCTCCCAAACTGACGAAGAAGACTGCAGGCAGCCATGTGGACAATGCAGCGATGCAACGAACTCAAGACTCAGCAGCATTGAAGAGAAGCTCAACTTGCTCTTAAGTGTCCTTCCCGAGTTGGAAAACTATAAGTCCAGAATCAATCAACTCGAAGAAGAAAATAAATCCCTACAAACAAGCCTGCAATATGCTCAAGCAGAAATCGAAGATCTAAAAACCAAGGCAAATGACGCAGAGTCTCAGCAACAAAAGATCAACGCCGATCAAGAGCGAATAAATAAAGAACTCAAGGAATTACAAAGACGGCATATCAAACTGGAATGCCATAGTCGCAGAGGCAACTTAAAATTCTTTGGAGTGAAGGAGGGAGAACGTGAATCTAACAGCGATACCGAGACTGCTTTACGGGAATTTATGCGCACGGAACTGAAAATTCCACCCAACGATGTAAAGGAAATACACTTTGACAGAGTTCATAGGATTTCTACGCGTACACGCGACGGCCGAAACTACGGATCCCGTCCAATTATAGTCAGACTCTCCGCTTATCAAGACAAGAACTTCATAAAGTCGTTCATCAAAAACCTTCCTAAGGGCACCAACATTGGAATATCCGACGACTTTCCAAAAGAAGTGGATGAGATAAGAAGGAAGTTATACCCCGTTCTCAAGGCTGCCAAACGTGAAAAGAAAGAAGCGTACTTTAAGGTAGAAAAACTTTTTATCAACGGCTCACTCTACCGAGGACCGGAAACAGCTCTTTTCCCTCTGTACGGATGTTTAATGAACGGTTAGTTTTAAATATGTCTAATTGACTCTCTTGCTCCGCCGTACAACTCAACCATTGCTAAATTGCTGCCACTAGTACCCCAATTTTAACCCAGTCAGTAAACGCCGCACAAAAGCATAGGTAAGTCTGAAGTAGTGAGTAGCTTGTGTTGTGTGTGTAGTTGTATTTCTGTTGTAAGTATGTTGAAATGTATTTATCTATCCAACTTCAACTCGGTCAACAAAAGAAAGTTAATTCTAAGTTATGATATCTCGCCGCACAGTGAGAACTATAGTATAAACAAGTGCTTAATTTTTTCTCTGGAATATTGTGACTTCGCCTTCTGCAGAGAATCTAAATGTATAAAATTATATCGCTAATTTTTTTGCAAGAAACTTATTCCTCGCTCGATACTATCAGAAGATGGGAGACGGAATGGGGAGGCAAAATCGTATCTAACCACGGTTCGTCTCATAGCAGAGGAGTTATGATTCTTTTTAAACCACGGCTTGACATAAACATTGAAAAAATTGCCTCAGATGATCACGGGAGATATATTTTAGCAGAGATTGTTATTGATAATACTAAAGTTGTACTGGTTAATGTTTATGCACCAAACGATCCAAACCAACAGGTTGTATTCCTAAGGGGGCTTTCAAATAATATCCTCGGTAAATATGGAAATGAAAATCTTGTGTTGGGGGGCGATTTTAATTGCGTAATCGGCACTTTAGACAAAAGAGGTGGCAAACCTGTTGACATTAGAAAAGCATCGACTATTGAACTCAAGGCTTTGATTAAAACGCATAATCTGCTCGATACCTGGCGCTACAAAAACCCGGACTCATTTGGCCCTACGTGGGCGAACCCCTTGATGAAAATACAATGTAGACTAGATCACCTCTTCATTTCAAATCAACTGAGTAATCGAATTTGCGAGAGCAAAATAATTCCAAATATTTATTCTGACCACTCTGCAGTCCTGCTCTCTATATCTTTCACCGAACACGAACCCCCTCGTGGGCCCGGCTTCTGGAAATTTAACAACTCGTTGTTGTCGGACACGAAATATGTAGAATTATTGAATTTCTTAATTCCAGAGTTCGCCAAAAAGCATCAGAGAACTGAGGACAAGGGTTTGTTCTGGGAAATGATTAAAATGGAAATCAGAGCATTTACAATAAAATTTTCGAAAAAAAAAAGCAAAAAGCAAGCGTGACGAAGAGTCTGCCCTTTTGTCGGAGATGATCAGGCTGCAGTGCAAGCTCCAGACAGCGTACAGCGATTCCCTAAGGAGCGAAATAGAAAGAGTAAAAACCAAGCTTTCGAAAATAGCAAGCGTTAAGACGCGTGGCACGATTATACGAAGCAGAGCGCGCTGGTATGAAAATGGCGAGAAAAACAGTAAGTATTTCTACAATTTAGAAAAAACAAACCAAAGGAAAAAACATATAACGGCCTTAAAAGTCAATGATCACGCAAAATTAACCGACCCGAGGGAGATTCTTGAAGAGGAAGAGCGCTTTTTTAAACAGATATATACATCAAAAAACACGAATCCGAACGGCTCGGAGTTTATCGAATTCTTTAATACGGAAAATGTATTGTCAGAAGAAACTGCAAAAATTTGCGAAGGCATTATGTCTATCGATGAATGTAAACGAGCGCTTATGAAGATGGAAAGCAATAAAACACCAGGTACAGATGGCCTCACTTCAGAGTTCTATCGCTTTTTTTGGAACACTGTCAGTAAATTCATGGTGGAAAGTTTTAATTATGCATTTCAACACGGATCACTTTCTATCTCTCAACGACAAGGTATTATCTCTTTAATCCCAAAAAAGAACAAGAACGCGGAATATTTAACAAATTGGAGACCAGTTTCGCTACTTAATGTTGACTACAAAATTGCGACCAAAACTATCGCTCTTCGCTTGGAAAAGATCTTGCCAAGCGTAATACATCCTTGTCAGTCCGGCTACGTAAAAAGTAGATTCATTGGAGAAAGTATCAGACTAATAGCAGACACAATGGACTTCACTAAAATTAAAAATATACCAGGTATAGCTGTTTTCTTAGATTTCGAGAAAGCTTTTGATTCAATTGAATGGGACTTTATCCAAAAATGCCTTGAATCTTTCAACTTTGGACCAAATCTCCGGCAATGGGTCAGCGTGTTCTATAAAGACATCTCTAGTTGTGTGATTAACAATGGCGTTGCCTCTAAACACTTCTACTTAGAACGCGGTGTCCGTCAGGGTTGTCCCCTTTCAGGCATACTCTTTGTTATCGCTATGGAGCTTCTTGCCCAAAGTATAAAACGGTCAAAAGACATCAAGGGCATCCATATCCAGGGAAATGAAGAGGTCAAGCTCACACAGTATGCAGACGACACAACTGCCCTTCTTGCTGATGTCCAGTCAGTTTCTAATTTATTTTACTTACTCTCACGTTTTGAAAAGTGCTCTGGCCTAAAAATAAATCAGGCAAAATCAGAAATGCTATGGCTTGGCTCCATGCGCCATAGGAAAGACGCAATTTGCAACCTCCAAATCAGCGATGATCCCGTTTACGCGCTCGGTGTGCATTTTACCTATAATATTGAATTGTCTCATAAGAAAAATTTCTTTGAAAAATTAGGATCCCTAAAGAAAACCTTAAGTGTCTGGTCCCGAAGAGACTTATCTATATACGGTAGAATAAATATTGTTAAAACGTTAGCCCTCTCCAAACTTGTATTCATCTCCAGTGTTATGGAGACTCCAAAAAACTTTGCAACAGAGGCCAATAAAATAGTGTTCGATTTTATCTGGAAGCAAAAACCCGCCAAAATAAAAAAGACAACCCTCATCAAGAAGAAATCGGATGGCGGTCTTGGCATGAAAGATTTTGTACTTTTCGATAAGGCTTTGAAACTAACTTGGGTAAAACGGCTGTGCTCAGACTCAGATGCACCGTGGAAGTATATTCCAAAATCGTTTCTCTCTATTGTCGGCGGTACTGAGATCTTTCAATGTAATTATGACTACAACTTTCTTGATCTTAATGGCCATCTTCCTGAATTTTACAAACAAATTATTCATCATTGGCAGGAAATCGTGTCTACGACACCTCACAGCAAGACCGAGATACTGTCTCAGACAATCTGGAACAACAAATTCATTACGATTGACAAAAAAATGGTATATCTACCTCATTGGCACCGAGCAGGTATAAAGCAAATTTCAGACCTTTTTGACGAGCGTGAAAATTGCTTCCTGCCTTTCCTTTCCTTGCGCAATAAATACATGCTAAATTGCAACTTTTTACAATATTATAGTCTTTTATCTGCGATCCCTCAAAGTTGGAAGAAGCTCCTTCACGTTAATTCTGGCGACTCTACTACACCTCCGCCGCCAATCTGTAATATAACGTGCAAGATGTTATACGACAAACTGTTAACCTTAGAAAATCTTCCTCCTCCCACTTCAGAAAAAAAACTCTTATCATACGGCATCGCAAAAGAGAATCTAAATAAAATTTATCTTCTGCCTTTCACAGCCACAAAAGAAGTTAAATTGGCAATGTTTCAGCACAAAATTATACACAACATTTTAGCCACGAACAGTATATTATACAAAATGAACAAGGTTGCCTCCCCATCCTGCCCTTTCTGTCCCTCTGATAGTCAAAACATACGTCATTTGTTTATTAGCTGTCCGCAAGCGTCTTCCTTTTGGTATAAGTTCCAAAGTTGGTATTCTACTGTAAGTAACGCGAGTTTACTTCTCTCCGAGCCAGAGGTATTATTTGGAATTACTCGTCCTTGTACTCACCGTTTGACCCTCAACCACCTCATAATACTAGGCAAATATGTTCTTTATATCAACGCTCTAAATAATACTATGTTCGTTTTCAGCGACTTCATCTCATTAGTGCAGGATAAAATCGAGATAGAAAAATATATTGCTGCCACGTCGAATGGCGAAAGGGAATTTCAACAGAAGTGGAAATTCTTTCTCACCATTTAAGGCGTTTCCTTTAGTAATTAGTTGCAAGGTCTTTGTTTCTCTTTTTTTTTTGTTTGTTTTGTTGTTGTTGTTGTTTTTTTTTTTTTTCTATAATTAAGTAATTACATTGTATTGTAACTCCTTAAGTAACGTAATGTGTAAGTCATAATAAGCAATCAATGTGTATTGTAAGTAAGTAACGTAATGCCAAGTATTGTAAATAGGTGTTTTTTTATGTATTGTAAGTGACGTTTGTAAGACGGTAAAAGCATTAGAAATAATAATAATAATAATAATAATAATAATGATGATGATGATAATAACAATAATGTAGTGTATTGTAAGTAGGTTAGTTATTGTTGTGAGTAGAGTAAGGCAATGTAAGTAATTATGTGTTTAGCAATAATAAAAAAAAAAATTAATGTAAAAAAAAAAAAAAAAAAAAAAAAAGAAACCGCGAACTAAAAGAGGCCATTCCTTATTTATTGTAGCATTGTTCTCTAATATACATACTAAGATAAAAGTCCTGGATTTTCTCTCCGTGTCAGCTAGCGAAGATGCAAAGCTCTTCAATAGTCGAATTTGCTCAGTGAAAGCCACTTGTTCAAATATACCAATTACTGAGATTTAGTTTGAAGATACGAATTATTGGCCGAAGATTTCTGAGTTCACGTTATGGCCGTGACCTTTTTCTTTCTTGAATATGTTTTACTGTTATTGTTGGATAGCAAGCCATCTTTTAATCATAATTGCCTCATGGCCATTCGACATTGCCAACTTTCTATTGATTTTTATAATATTGTTGTCTAATCAATTAAGATCTCCTAATAGTTTTATTTATTACCTCGACAAAGGAGAATCGCAAAAGGACAATGTTAATGTCGTTCCGAATTTTTCTTACAAGAAAACAGAAACACACCATGGTTCCTGTTTCATTAGCGCTATAGAATAGTTCGGTCGATACATTGATGATCATTTGTGAATTTTCAATTCTTTTCCTTGCAGATTCGGTAGAGCCGGGGTTCCTCGTTGATGGCCATGATCAGTTCACCTGGCCTTGTCAAGTATCTTTTTGTTTTTCAAGTGGTCCGTATAGCAATGATGTCAAATACTGCCATCGTATCAGAGATTTAAATAAAAGTACTTATCATTTCAAGAACGGTGCCTAGACTTTCTTTTGTTTTTCGTTGCTCGACAATTAAAGGCCATTAAACGTGAGGTTATATAATGACTGTGATTATATAACCGCTGTTGAACTGATGAGCAGATTCATTTTACGAGTTTCTCATGGAATTCTTGATTAACCTTTTTAGGTCATTTCTATTAGCCACCTTTATTGCCTAGGTTCACGTCACAACAGCATGTTTTCCGGCAAATTCTTGAGGTTTAATATTCAAGATCCATCCGGTGAATCACGTACTCTAAAAGCCAAGCATCTTCGACGGTTTTTACGGTGACTTGTTAGTAATTCCACCGATTTTAATTCGCAGCGTTTAGTTTTATACTCCAAAATACACGCAAAACCAACTTTCTCCCCAGATACAAGTTTGTGGACCACAAGAACATAACGGTGTGACTTCTGTCAGACTGGCTGGGCTGAGGCGGATCAATGTCCGTTGAAACCGGTCTTGTGTAAAATGAGCTGATGGGACCGATCCTCTGTAATCAGACGAAGTATCAGAGGCAGTTCTACCATCCAGTTTTGGAAAGTGAAAGAATTAAGAACTAGTGAGATAAAGCACATTTCTTTTCATGTGACTCATGAAAAAGGAACGCTAAGCGGATGTTAGTTTTGAGTTCCGTTTTACGTGAATAAAATATTTTTAAGTGGAATTGAATCGAATATTCACAGCCAGCGACAAGTGTTCAGTTAAGGATCGATGATGAAACATTTTTTCCGCGGCTTCCGCTGTAATTTCCATCCATTATCCTTGAACTAAATGACATACTGTATCACTGTATTATTTCAATTTTTTCCCAAATTGCAATTCTCTTCCAGATCCTCGCCATGGTTAATCGTTGTTACTTCTTAATGGTTCCCTTTATTTGGGGGGCACTGTTCCGGCCAAGTCAAACCTTTGTTTTTGGTTCAGTTGTGATTCAATCAGTTATATTTTAAAGCTCCGTTGTTGCACGTACATGTACCAGATCCGAAACAAAGGGCCGAACCTTTATCTGAACCGATCCAGTTATTGCTGCAGTCACTATAGGAAAAACGGTGTCGTTCTGTTACCCAACCAAAGTGCCTTGGTCTTTTTGACATTGAGTTTTAAACCAGAAACTGGCGCAAAGTCGTTAACTAAACAGAGAGCTTTGTCAACAGAGGTAATATCTTCGCAAAAGTGATTAGTATCATCTGCCAATTGGCTCACTTTAACTTCATTATGTAGCTATGGAAAATGTGTTTTACTCGACGCTGATTGGCTAAAGTAATCGATAACTGAACAGTGTTCCGAGATGTGATTGGTTCTCGCTGTCTTCGCTGTCAATGTTGAAACTGTAGGACAGAAAATGTCAAATCTTTGGAAACCACGTTCTCCAAATTGTTGCATTACCGTTTCGCTACCGTAGTTCACGAGACATTACAGAGGCGTGGTTAGAGTAGTGAGTCCATGTTGTAGCCTGTGAACAAGCTCCAGCCAAGGCTGGAAAGACTGAGTTGGAACTGCCCGCTGAGAGTGAAGTAGAGAGCCTGTTCACAGGCTATTCCAAGTTGTAGCTTATTAGTCTACCCATGCATAGTCAGTTCAAAAATTCCTACGCATTATGAGTAAAACATAAACAGCGTGGTGATACTGTTGCAATGCTCGATAGCTTGCAAATCAATTCTCGAAACAAAAGTTATTTAATATTAATCATGTTACGCCGTTATTAATGGGAGACAATTTTTTTTTTCATACTTACTAAGATAAGCACTTACGCCATGATGGAGAGAAACAAGGACTAAGATCTAGAGCTACCGCTGAATAGTCAAAACTAAAGAGAAGACAATGGAATTAGCGTCAAAATCTATCTAATTATTTTGTAACGAATTCACGGGAAGTAGAAGTTGTTTGTTATTTTACTGAAGTTGTTCATGAATGCGTGCATGAGACACAAAACTTCCGTCTTGTTTTAAGGGACTATCGGGCACATAGCAAAGGCAAAACGGCACATGCGACTTTATATAGCAGCTAGCACGGAAATGTGTCTTGGGATCTCAATGAATAGGAACTCTTATAAGGTAGCGACTGTTAAACCAGCTCACAACTTGTTTATGTTCTGTCGGCAAGTTCTTCCCGTTTCAGTTTGCGGCTGACCTTGAAAAATGTACCCCAAGGGGTACCATAATGTGCAACAAACCCTGAAAGTTTTTAAAATGAAGCACTCCAAGCCTTTTCAAAACACAAGTCCCAACCCATTTTCGATACAACTTATATATTCCGCCGATGCTGTATAGAGATAACTCCTGAAGAGAGAAATTCTCCCCATACTAATCAGTTTTCCTTTCATGTTTTTTTTTACAGTGACGTTCTTGCCTTTTGTCAATTATCCCCCTAAACGCAGTAAACCCAAACAAAAAATCCACAGATTTATCAATGGAGTTTAGACTAATTGGCAGAAAAACAAATCACAAATCTTGCGTTTTCGCACCTGAGAACGATTGCTTTCCGACCGCAAATTAAGTATTTATAGGGTGTCGGCACATCAAGGCGAAAATTGTTTTGCGAGGCAAGATTATATAGAATTGTTTTGCACCCGATACAAAACAGTTTTGAGAACATGGCTTGGGCGTGAAATTTAATCATCCGAGGAATGAAACACACACTTTTGGGAAAGGTGAAGGTAAAGGAATGGTTTAAAATTATATGTTGAAGTACGTAATCAAACTTCTCTCACCATGCAAATAAAGTAGCGGTTTTCTGCGGAAACAAATTAATTTTGCGATGTTTTATCACGTTAAGTATATTTATTGCTCTGACCTTGGAAAGTAAACGCGTGTGTTTAAAAAAAAAAATGCGAAGTTTCGCGGTCACTTCGCGTGAAGCTTAGGTCGCAGTGCAGCACTAAATTAAATCTTTTATGGGTGTAATTAACCGCTCACAAGCAAGTCTTCAGTAATTCTTCTTAGCATATGTGGTGAATTACATACGAACGTATAAAACGGATGGTATGAAAACTAAAGACCTGAACAAGAAACTACATCGCTGCATAAAGTTCGAATCCTTGTTTACCGAAACTACAAGGAAAGGAAACATTTAGTATCAAGCTGAAAGACTCACTCATTCCATGTTTACTGAATTGTACTATGATTTCTGAACTAATTAAGATAGTTTTAAGCGAAGATATATTTTGCTATGCAAATAGTGTCCCCAATTAGTTTTTTTAAGCTAAATAGCATCGACACTTAAATTAAGTCTTTCATTCATTCTTCCATTCATTCAGAAGCTACAGTATTAATAGTACTGATGTGTGGAAAATAAGTGAAACATGATTACGTAAAGTTTGGTGTCAGTATTATCACGAAGAAAGTGTGAACTTTGGTCCATTTTATAAGTCCCTTTACATAATCGCAATAATAGTGTTAAAGATTCCACAAACTATTCAGGCATATTTGGAATAATTAAGCGTATTATTCGTGCATATTAGTGTTTCTATACTGAAAAAGTAAAAATGTTTTAATGAATTCTCTTGACTGTGACAGTGGTTCGATTCTTTCAGGTCATTTGTATCCATTATTTCTAACGTATTTAGGGCTAAAGTGAGGGGAACTCTTGTTTCCGCAGTCTCAAGGAACAAACTAACTTTTCAACACTTCCAATACAGAGTATTTTTTTTGAGCCATCACTCTCAGAGAGATCATAAATTGCGTTTGATCATTACATTGATTATTTCCTTTAACGGAGAACGATTTCCTTACCGAGCTTGTAAAAGTCCATGCAAATAAAAGACTATTTCTCATTTATATTTCCAGGGTAGTATTCTTATCGGTTGGTTTGCAAGCATTCTTGTGTTCAAGTCTTCAGCGGGTAAGGAGTGCTTATACTCTCTTAAACCGATTTTATACTAAAAAGGACACTTAAATTGAAATTCAATCATATCAGTTTCTAAGGCTATGTTCACACTTGGCGCTCACTGAAACACGGTGCCCGAGGACAATTCTCGCTTGGCACTAATATCCACACACCTCTTTCCGTGTTCTCTCACCAGAATTTGGGCGCATTTCCTGTGCCTGGGTAAAACGTCTCAAGCCTTTTTGGGGTACCCAGTATCTGAACACGACACTATTTTGTGCCAGGTCCCCAGCCACCAGTGCACGCGGGCGGGCATCAAGTGTGAACACAGCCTAAGTGACCAACCAGTGGAATAAATTTGGTCACAGCAGTTTCACAAGTTCTCTACACCACTGACGTGTGAAGTTGTGAGTTTTGTCTTGTAGTGGTAATCTCTGGTTCGTTTTTTTTTACGACTTGGATTTTTCGCAAAAACGTTAGGGACCTTTCAAATCTGGAATATAGGAGAAAGAGTAGACTTCCAATGGGATAAGAGTAGGGGGCACTGAAAAAGGTACGAAGGAAGATGTAATAGACCAATTTCGACACATTAAAATTCAGCCTAAAACAATAGACCTCAGCACGAGGTTCTGGGGAATAACTACAGCGTTTGTGGCCTATTCCTCAGAGCCTCGTGCTGATGTCTATTGTGTTAGGCTGAATTTTAATATATCAAAATTGGTCTGTTGTTTGATAAGTGAATAAAGATGGTGAATTTTAAGCTCGGTAATGAAATTTGAAGGGTGAATTAATCAACATGATAAGAACGTGGGACAACGAAAAAAATCTGAGTCCCCGACAGGAATACAACCCATGACCTCCCGAACACCGGGCGGACGCTCTATACGCTGAGCTACGGTAACTCATGGAGAGCAAGGTCATTTAACTGAGTTGACATGTGACAGGCGTCCTGCATACTGCTAGGATCAGCACTGTCGAAGTTATCGTGAGTTGCGATAAGTGAATATAGCTGGTGAATTTTAAGCTCGGTAACTGAAATGTGAAAAGTGAATTAATCAACATGACACGAGGGTGGGACAAGGGAAGAAAACGCTCTTGTCATGTTGATTAATTCACCTTTTAAATGTAATTGTTGTTTGTTCATTTGTTTGCCCAACGTTTGCTTTATTACATGTCAGCCTCAGATCCAGTATACATAACAAAGTGGGCAGACTTTCTTTCCTCTCCCGGCTACCCTGACTCCTATCCAGCAAACTCCAGTCTTACATGGATCATATCTGTGTCTCAGGGAAATAGAGTGAGGATAATCATTTCAACTCTGCAGGTAAGGCCTGCAGACTAAACTCAGGATTCACGTAAAGGGCAAATGCAAGACTTGGGACCTACAGCCTTCCTTACGCCTTCTTGCCCCTTTAAATTCTCCTCTGAAATTATCTGCTGATAAGTTCTGTGGATAGGCCAGGCCCCTAAGATTCCCCCGCGCCTTCTTTCGCAACTCGAAAGCGCATGTGCGTAGAAGATGATTACCTGCATGCTACGAATCTCGTTCCCAGAGCCTTGGTTACCCTTGTCCAGCCCCGTTCCGCTAGACAAGGGCAACGAAGGCTCTGGGAACGAGATTGGCATGCTACTCAACCATGTATAATTTGTAGGTTCATTTTTGTCCTCAGTTTTCTAAGTTCGTCTACATGTTATTCATCTCGACTGCGTGCCACATTTAATTCCCCCGTGTGGGTGCTCGTCGTACCTTAAAACAGCGATCTTGGTACCTCTTAGGGTGTTCAGCCTCAAAAGGTCCACAGGCGGAGCTTTGGCGGTACCTTTTAAGGTATTGAGCCACGCACACAAAGCAGGATGTTGGAACCTCTTAGGGAATCTTAAAATTTGCCCGGACGAGCCCCCGTCCTTTTTACATGGGACTCCCTACCGAGGCATTTAATCTGAAAACTCGCGCGCGTTTGTTTTGACCCTGATGAAATCTCTACTTTGGGAAAATGATGTTTGTGTGAGTTGACTGAGTCGTGTAAGCGCAAAGCAGTTGAGGGATCTTGTATTCACTGTGTGTGTAAATTCCACAACAGACAACATGCGACACAGACTACCTAGAGATCAGAGATGGAGACAGCATGACGTCTCCGCTGATATCGAGGTATTGTGGGGACGTAGGGTATACGGAGCTCACTTCATCCGGGACTCGCGTTTTAATACACTTTGTCTCTGATGACGTCATCGACGAGTCCAAACGAGGCTTTCAGTTACAGCACATTGGTGAGTAAAAAAAATGATTCAAAACAACTAGCTCACATTGTCTTTCACATGAACCCGCGAGGCAGAGGTTTTAGATTTAAGCGATTTTGGAGACTTAAGTAGCTTTCTTGCACTTCTTTAAAGAAAACGTTTAAAGAGGGCAAAGTTTGCCTGGAAAAAAGCAATTAAAAAGCCATTTAAAAGAAATCTTCATTAAGATTAAAACTGATCTGCTAAACCATTTTCTTAGAGTATAAATTAAGAATCGCATTTTGGAAGTAAGAATTCCACCGCATATTTTTCCCGGCTTTCAGGAGACTGTCAAGTTGATACCAATCAAACCAGTGGAGTCATAACCTCGCCCAATTACCCAAACGACTATTTAAACTATATGGAATGTCTGTGGACGATACAACTCTACCCCGCCATGCAAATCACACTTGAATGTGACGAAATCGCCTTGGAATACGAGAAAGATTGCCCTTTTGACTACATGGAAATACTGGCGGGCCCTTCACCCGACTCCGCGGTGTTGGGAAGATATTGCGGTGTTTTAAATTATTCTCTGACATTTGAACGAGAAGGTAACATGAGCATACGTTTTGTGTCGGATCCGGATAAAGAATTTGGTGGATTCCATTGTGCCTACAACGTCTTTAAAGGTTAGTTTGAGGACACATGAGTTCATTGTCAGGTGGAAATAAATGATGATATAATGCTGAGTTTGTTATGTCTAAGTGCTGTCATACCCGGGAGGGGACCCCCGTGTGAAAGGGGCAGGGATGCTCTTCGTCTCGTAAAGAGGTGTTAATTAAAGGTTTTGCTAACAATTTATGTTGTTAAAAACGTAACGCCAACGTTGTTACGCACCCAGTTAGCATTTAACAAAACCCCTTCATGAATTCCGGATGACTGATCATCGCAGTTATATACACAACTTATGTAGCTGTAAAATTAAAGCCTCAGATTTTACATATTACAACAAATATCATATTAGAAGAAGGGTTACATTTATTTAGTGTAATGCACTGTGAAGAATGATAAGCTGGAGCCCATTAGAGCCTTTAGCATTGGTAATTTGCCAACGAAACACTGAGTTTGAATCGGATTTCGCATCCATTGATCACTGTTCACTGCCTGTATAAACACTTAGACTAACTTCTAACTGGACCAAGAGATTATGATCTAGATTATAGTCTCTGGACTTAACTGAAAGACACCTGACGAACGAAGTTTACCCTAAAAGCACCCATCAGTACTCCAACAGTCGGACTTGGCGCAGAACAATTTACAAAAGAGACAAAAGAGTTTTCTGACGAAGGAGAATAGTGTCTCATGCTCGCTCCGTTTGTCGTTAGTCAGAGGATATTGGTCACAGTGGACAAGTTGGACCCAAATGTGTCGCTCCGGAAACCAGGCTAGATCCAGGACTTGCGTAAATCCTCTGCCTGAGAGTGGATTGGAACCGTTCTGTGATGACGTGGCAGACACTGAGAGGCGGAGCTGTTTGGGATCCAATGGCAGTAAGTATTTATTGACTGTATCATAAAACTGAAGTATTGCTGTCCGATGGTAGATTACAAAAAGTGGTCTTCACAGGGGAATGTATTCAGAGGTCTGATGTCTGAAATGTCCCATGATCAGGAAGCCTACATCAGTTATAAATTTCATCCTTTTGTGAATAAAAAAATGAATTATGCACTGTGACTTTCTAACAATAATTAATTACAGTTTTGTCCTTTTTCATTGGCAGGCTTGTGGACGGGATCCAACTCTTCCAGTGCTTCACCGATGTCAACCATTGCCATGCCATCTACTCTTTCCAGTGGCATTATGTCGTCAAGTCAATATGGTGTCACACTGTCGCCGAGTCCAGCCAGTGGTGTGCTATCTTCAAGTCAGATCCTTGTTGCACTGTCTTCAAGTCAAACTGATACTACCGTACCCTCAAATCTCCGTAGTGTCACACCATCTTCCAGCCAGTCCCGCATCACACTCCCTTTAAGTCAACTTCCCGTCACACCATTTACAACAATGACGACACTCCAAGAAACAATCCAAAGGTTGTTCAAGGGAACAACTTCTAACGCAGTGGAAGCATTTCAAATATTAAATAGTTCCATTCCCTTTGACGGAACTACTTCACGTCCTTACTATACCAACAGTGGAACTGACTCGACTATAGTTGAGACGAATACACCAACTTTGATGAGGGATCAAACTTTGTCCCTTTTCCTAACACAATCTAAGTCGCCTTTTCGCAAATCCGTGTCATTGAATAGCAAGTTAATGGCAAATACCGTTGGCCAAGCCAGCCACAATCTTGCAAGTACATCAAGTCTCACAAGTGGCAATTCTACTTCTGTGATTTCCCCTACAATTTTTCAACTCCACCAGTCTGCTGAAATTTCTCGTGCAGATCCTGCCATGAGCGGAAATAGCTTCCAAGGTACTGTTGGTTTGTCCACAAAAACAAGTGCTTCCCTAAAATCGCTATTATCAGTGACAGGAGACATACCACTCTCTCGGGTTACGTCGTTGACTATTTCCCGGAGTTCCACAAATGAAAAGTCAAGCCTCAGCAACGTATCCTACGAGGATTCGTTGGTTACGGACAAACCTATCGGTACATTAACCATCAACAGTCTTCACCAAGAAACCATGCAGAAGACGGGATACATTAGCTTACATAGCATTTCTAACATCCCCAGTCAAACCAGCCTGACAGGCATAGCGTCACACGCAACTGATTCTACTTATTCAACATCAACAGCATCGATATCGAGCTGCTATCAAAGTGTACCGTCACCATTGGACTCATGGAATTACCATCTCCATTCCAATTCAAAGAGTAGCAGCTCAAAAGCCTACTCCAGTACATTTGTAGATTACAGGATCACAGACCCACTTGGTACCCAAAGTGTTCCAATTTGGAATAGGTCAACAATAGCCATTGTAAGCTTTAGCGGAAAAACAAACTTGATCAGCGATAAGTTCTCTTCGTTATCGAGGACTTCAGGTAACATTTAGAGAGTGCTAGAAATGAGATATTAGACCACTTTTACACATATTTTGGTACTGCCCTGTTAGGCAGAGCAGGCAGGCAGACATGTAGACAGAGACTGACAGACAGACAGCCGTCAGACAGACTAACTGACTGACTGTCTCACAGACAGACTGACACAGATAGAGACTATCCGACAGACAGACAGACTGACAGACAGGCAGGAATCTCTTGCTGTTAAACAAAGACGACTGAATATGTATCATCTTTTTGTTCTACAGATTATTCAACAACTTCCACTCTTGGAAGCACTTTACGTGGGAAGCATATCATGGGCGTCAGCCCGTCCAATAACATATATCCGTCTCCAGCATCTTACACAAGACTTTCAACTCAAATGTCTATTGACAGTTATACTGAACCACATCAGCAGCATGTCACTTCTATTTATAAAGTGCAAGTCACGCCGACCGGAGCCACTCCCATGTGTTGTGGATCAACCAGGTCTGACGACACTGTTATGTTTCAAGCACATAGACAAAGTTCTCACAACTCATCCAAGACTATATCAGATTCGCTGATGAGAATTGCAAAGGGAGCTGCGTATACCTTTAACAGTGTATCCAGCGATCCAACACGAGGAAGAAGTGCTCGCGAATTATCAGCGACCCTGCAAATGGATTCACTTAGAACAGTGAAGGGACCCTACAGTAAATCCATAGAGCATACACATGGACAAAATATTCCTTACCCATCAACTACTCTGCAAATGGATTCCCTTAGAACGGGGAAAGAAACTTACAGTACATCCCTAGAAATTACACATGGACAAAATACTCGTGACAGATCAACGACAGTGCAAATGGATTCCCTTAGAACAGTGAAGGAAACTTACGGTACATCCACAGAAATTGCACATGGACAAAACGTTCGCGACCCATCAGCGACTCTGCAAATGGATTCCCTTAAAACAGTGAAGGGAACATACAGTGCATACGTAGATCAAACACATGGACAAAATACTCTCGATCCATCATCGACTCTGCAAATCGATTCCGTTAGAACAGTGAAGGGAACATATGGTGCATACATAGATCAAAGTACTCGCAGCTTATCAAAGTCTCCACGAATGGATTCTCTCATTATCAGAACAGTAAAGGGAAGCACAGAATACGGTGTGTCCACTGTTCAGGGTAGTTTCGTTGCTGTCGAACAGTCGGAAAAGGCGAGCGATTTTCAAGGACAGTCACAAGTATCATCTTTTCAAGTTCAACCATCATTTTCAAGTTTATCTCCTACTATATCACCATCGCATACAGGTAAGTAAATGTCTGAAACTCAAAAGACCGGATTTTCTTGGAGTTTATGTGCAATGTATTAGAACACCAGGGGTTTCATTAACTTTTTCAGCAGGGTGGCATCTCAGTGGTTTTCACAGGCGGGCAGAACTTTTGAATTGAACTTCTCGATAAGAAAAACTCTCGGCTAGATGGTCAAACCAGGCTCGCAGCCAGTCAATATGATCGGTGCCTGGCCCCTAATGAAACCCCTGGGACACTAGAAGCCAGATGCAGGAAGTTGTCCCACGTAAAGATGTAATCTCAGCTGTTTCTTAGCAATTGGCTTTGACATTCGAGCAATATAGCCAACTCTCGTTGTAGTGGAGACCCTCGGGACAGTCATTTGTGAGGGTGTCCATAAAAGAGAGGGTTTAATGAAAATGAGCCATCGTTTGGTTTTGAAGTGTTACATATAACGTATGCTGCCAGACTCTTCAAAGATAGAATAGTGTACAAACTAGTACAGATTCCAAGACCGCAGAATAATTATCATTCAAAACGACCAAGTTGTCCGTTGTAACGGGGGAAGAACAAAAAAATATCTGTTTGGGACCACATGAAGTGTCCTCAATTCCTTAACAGCGGGAGTTGTTTCCATACATTTGTTTGTAGTTTTGGTCGGGGATGTAGGTTCCGGGTGGTGGGCGGGGGGGGAGGGGGGAGACTCTCATATAAACAGGACGGGGATGCTCGTCGTACCTTTTAGGGGTTAAAAAAGCGGGTCTGGTACCTCTCAGTGTGTTCAGTCTCGAAAGCTCCCACACCAGGAGCTTTCGCCAAAAAAGTGTCAGTTAACACGTTGTTTTAGAATTGGTACCTCTTAGTCTTAGAAAAAATTTCAAGCCATTCCTACAAAACATTATCTTTATATCTCTAAGGGGGTTCTTTTCAAAATTTCCGACGAGCACCAGGGACCGCGGAGGGGGAGGGGCTGGTAGGGCTATAGCCCTACCACTTTTATTGCTGGGATTTATGTTCTAGGGCTGCAGTTGACATGCAATTAAATGCAAGATAAATGGCGAAACACTGACCTTGACGTTTGTTTGTATTGGCCAGATTTTTTAGCCCTACCACTGTGGCAACCCTGTAAAGGGGTAGGGGTATGGTTAGATAATAAAACGACAGTTATAGTTATAAATTACGAAAGATGTTTGAATAGTTCTGATTTTTCGTCCAGCTCCAAGTCATCCAACGGATGGTTCGGTTATGCCACCGGCATATCAGTTTCCTTGGCACCTGACCCCGTTTCTGGTCATCATATTTGTCATCATTGTGGTTCTCTTTACGTACTATCTTCGCGTTCCCGACATTGTCGATGCCCTCATACTCGCGATCAAGGAGAAGAGACGCCAAATGAATGCATCGAAAGCAGACAACCAGAGCCTCAACTTGACAAAGGGGAACTTCTCCACCGAAGGATTCAAGACATCGCTTTTCCACTCTTACCAGAGAGAAGTGTTCTACGAGGAGGGCGGGTTAAACTATGCCTTTTTTGAGATGGAGGCGACAAAAGCCATCGAGTTTTCTGTGCACCTCGACGATGAGGAAAATCAAAACTCCGGATCTGAAGAATCTGTAGAAATTTCATGTGAAATTGAGGAAGAAACGTCTGATAAAAAACACGGGCATGACACACTGAGTGAAATGTTTGATACCAGTGGCACTGAAATATTGAGGAAAAGAAACACTGAAGAAAATCTTCCCACCGCCAACACGAGGAATGGCAGAATCTATTTTCACGATTCACCAGCTTCTTATGAAATATAAGACACATCTGCTTAAGACTACAAGCTGCAAAGTCCGAACAGGTGAAAAAAATAAGATTGACAACTCGCAAGGTAATATTTACGAACATTTTCATCGAAAGTACATTTCCGAGAATGACATGACCATAAAACGTTGCACTTTCGTATAAAGCTGTATACTTTCGTGAGATATCGATAGTTTTAAGCCATGAGAAGCCTTTTTTAATTTTACGCAGGTAACAAAACTCGAGGGCTATTAAATAGCTTTTGCGCTGCTTGAATAACGATAGCCTCTTCCAGGCGTTCAGTTAGTTGGGGCGCAGCGAGCTAAATGGCGAGCGCGCTGCGCCCAACAAACTCAACGCCTGGAAGAGGCTAGAATAAAGACCACAATATAGTTTTCTTGCTCTTTTAATAAAATAAACTTATTCCCCTGTAATTCTGAGCACTTGGTCAAATCTTATCTTTCTGTTTTCTTAAATCCTTAATGTGTAACAGCCGATTTGCTGCACTTCATTTGAATGCAGCCACGCAATCTTTCAGTTCTACAGGAAGTCTCATTGTAATTGAGCAATTCTTAACCTCACCGAGATGAAAACTCTTAAATAATTAAGGTCAAAGGTACTTAAGTTGCTGTTATAAGATAACTGCATAATGCAAAAGGCCTCTTCCACTCTCTCTTTTGCAAGTGAAAATAAATCTATTTCAAGGCCAGATCAGAGGCTCAATTCTAAACTGAGTCGGAGAAACAGTTACCCTTTGTGACAAATTTTCGTTGTAGAATAGCACGAGTAATCAAGAATCCTTCGAGATGTCACATGACACATGTCACATGATCATGACGTGTCATCTGCATAGCAACTAAGGAAGAAAAAGCACGCACTCCCTTAGTTCAGTTCGGAGTTGAAATTGTAGCTTTTTCCACGACTGATTGTGTTTAACAAACACAGGCATAACCACCAACATCACCAAATTATGCAAGAGATCAAAGTTTAAAAAAGAAATTCAAACGATCAGTGCTTTTAGCTTCTCAAGTAAATTCTACTCAACTACTAAAAGCAGCCTTTAATTGGTTGCAGAGCCTGTGATTTTCTGTTTTGATCATCCAAATCAAAGATTACGCTTTTCGAGTCGTTCGAAATGACGACAAAATCGATCCTAAATAAAATTACAATTATGTACAGCAAAAGAAAGCGAGTAGAAAATCACTCTAGCAATCACTAATTTGGGAGTATTGAGTCTTCTTCGTCGTTTTCTTCAAAGCACTAGATGACAACATTTCGTTCCTGGCGTGGAAAAACCATCACGCAACCACGGAAGTCGCGCCAGTGCAAAACGAATCAACAATCGTGCACAACATTTTACTTTGAAGTCAATTCCAACAGTGTTTCACCGCGAAGGCTTTATGTATGTCAGTATGTAGGACTACTGAGGCTCCATCAGCTTAGATGTGGAACAAAGCTTTCATGTCGAAGTCCGCTCACCAAAAACGTCCACTGCGAAACTCAGTTACTGTCCAAAGTTGAAGGTATTCGGCACAGTCATGTTAGTGAACATGTATCCTCCTTGTTGTTCGATTCTCTTGGATTCTGTTTGAAAATAAACAAGAACATTGTAAATACTCTTCGTAGAATAATTACGATGCAGCTTTGTTTGGGATCCTTCTCCCCCACAAGTCAGGGAGGACGACGGGCAAGAAAGCTACCTATGTAGACCTATTACAATTACTCTTTGAATTGTTTCGCTTCGTCTGTTTTCCTTTGGTACTTATCATTTCGTTTGGTTAAGTTCTGTTATTTTTTTTCTGTGGCAACTATCCTAGTAGTTTTTAAGCTCCTATTGTTTAATCTCACTTAAAAAAGAACGTTTTTCGCACTTTTATTATGAATCTTGGTTACGAGCAATATTCTTTCGTATTCTTACCTAACAAAGCTATCCTCTGCTCGGCCTGGTGAAACACTTCCTGTAATGACTTAGCCTGCTCGCTTGTCAACACACTTGTCAGAGCCGAGTACCAATCTGGGTCACTGGTCTGCAGTGCTAAAATAAAATACAAACAACAGTTACACGTAAATGGCATGAAGAGGGACGCAAGACCTTAGAGGAGTCATGGACCATTCCTTGAAAACTGAATTAGACGCCTTCCTTGTTGTGCTTAGTCCCTTCAGATAAAGTAAGTCCAAGTTTGTTTCCGTCTCTTTACTATGTTGTTTCTCAATGTATAAAGCTACTGATTTTCGGCGTTTTGTTCATATTCATCGTTCATAGCTATTGTTGCTATTGTTGCTATACCTCCCAACTCAAATACATTTTCTGATTGGAGGAGAACGTGTCACTCGTCGTGGGTCAAAACTAACTAACTCGCCAAGGAAACAACAACGTGAACTTTCGACTCGCATGTAATCAGGTCGAGCTCCATGAAACCGCGGCACATTTGTGTGCCAGTCAACGTCAAGCAAACGATTTTTTCGCAGTTTTTGTTTTCTATTTTTGAGTTGGTAGGTATAACAAAACACCTAATGGCTGGTCCGGCGGAAACAGTGAGTTTCGTTCCCCTTCTACCTCAATGTTCCCCTCGGCTTCGCCTCAGGGAAAGTTGAGGGTCTCGGGGAAACAGAACTCACTGTTTCCCTGGGAGCCACTCATTAAGTGCGCATTGTTATTTTGTACTTCACTTCGAATCATACGAAGGTCCTGGGATGGTTTTTAAACCATTTCAAATTCTGAAGCCTTTATGACCGGGACCTTAACGTAATCCTACAAACAACGTTCTGAAAAGTAACAGTAACCTTGCATCGAGGTCCTAAAGGCGATGTACTCATCGGTTTCTTCATTGTCTACAGATGTGGTGAAGTTTTCAAGAGCCGTTTCATCATCTTCCACCTCTTCCTCATCATCTAAATGATCGGCAGCCTGTGCGCAAAAAAAGTTTTATATCCGACGAAGAAATTCATATCATCACACTAAAAAGATTATCACTATTAAGATTTTTGTTATTTAGGGTTGGCCACAATGTTACCTGTAGAGAGACTTTAATTTATGTCTCTTGTACCTGTCTATGACTGTAATGAGTTAACTTCGTTAAAAATAGTCTTAATACTCAAGGTCAAGTCTGCATGCCAGCCAAGTGACCCATCAGGCCGGAGCTTATCCCGGTTTCTCTAGCATGAAGTGACTAGGAGTATTGACTCCTCCCTGGATGGGACGCCAGTCCATCGCAGGGTTACCCCCAGGGTTACCCCCGGCATTAAATTCGCCGGTACTCATTTATATACCTGAGTGGAGAAGAAGCACTGCAAGAGTATCGTATCTTGTCCAAGAACCCTGGGCCTTGTCCGCGGCCAGGGCTCGAACCCGGACCGCTCGATCCAGAGTAGAAAGCACTAACCACGAGGCCACCGCGCCTCCCTATATAGTCTCACTTTCCTTCTTATCAAAAGAAGACTCGGCTGATTTCCACAGACTTCCAGAATACTTTGTGGTTTGTGGTAACATATCTGCTTACCTTTTGCGCAAGACCTTCAATATATTGAACATCGTCCTCATTAATTTCGTCCTCGTCGCTAGCCAGCTCATCTACGAAATCAGGAAGTACCGATGAAAACCATTATAATGCACACAACACCAGTTTGGCTTGCAGTTACGTGTACACGTAAAGCAAGAAAAAAAAAATTGGAGCTCAGGTACCTTCATCCGATTCCCCCTCCTCGTCTTCATTTTGATCGTCATCATCACCACGGTCTGAAAAAAATTAATCAATTATACATTAACAACTGAATGATCTATTCTGTCTGTCCGTCCGTCCGTCCGTCCGTCCATCCGTCCATCTATCCCCTGGTCCGTCTGTCTGCCCGTCCGTCCAACCTTCCATCCGGCGTCCGCACGTCCATCCGCCCGTCCGTCCTGAAGTCAGTCGATCCTTGTGTCTATCCGTCCGTCTGTCTGTCTTTCAATATGCCTTTCAGAATCTCAATACTCGATCAATAGGAAATGCCTGTAGACCAGTAAGATGTACTTACTTTCATACGTCCTTTTGAGTCCTGAGAAAAGAACTAACAAGGCCGGGAGAATCTGGGGCGAGCACTGCAGGAGAGCCTGTGGCCTCATCTCTTTTGGCAGATCCATGAGTGCGCAGAATCCCAACACAAACATCTTACGATCATGAATACTATAACAAACAGCAAGAAGAATTAACGAAAGAGGACACTATAACCTGACAAACAAAACATTGAAGACTGGCCAAAGGGTACATTGTAGTCAGAAAACCCCAGCTGGCGGAAGGATTTATGAGTAGCTACTAACAGTTACCTTAGCCAAGGAGGTAAACTCTCAGCTAATGGGTTACAAACAGAGCTAACCGTTTCGCTAACCGTTTCGCCCGATCTCAAAGTCATATCGCCCGGAAAAAGAGTCGCTTCGCCCGGACCAAAATCTAGTTCGCCCGAAGTTTTATTAACGCAAATTAGGGAGTAGTTGGCGAACATATGTGTTTCATTTACTACATTTCCTTCCCCAATATACCTGCCGAGATGATCTTTGATTAACAACTTACAACAACTAAACAACATACATACAATACCAACATACAACATAAAATCGGAGAACGGCATACGTAAATCGGACTGCACAAAGCTAAATGAAATGTATCACACAAATTACTTCAGATGATGTGGAATGGTAAGAATTCATTCCAAAAACTAGATCCGTGTGGTGGCAAAGTTTTCACACAATAAAGTAAAGAAGGTTGAGGTGGAACGATCACTGATTTCAGCACAATGGCTACAATTATCGTTTTGTTTTCAAAGTGCGATACAGTGAAAACTAAGTTAACAAAGGTAGCGGTTTCTCAGTGATATCTTCTCGGCTTACCCAAAGAAGCAGTCATGGTCATTGACCCAGCGACTAAAGAACTGTGCTGTGACTGTTTCATTCGTGTTTGGAAACTGAAGTTTGTCCAGTACGCTTAACAGAAGAGGAGTATTGTATATTAATCCAGCTATAGCCTGCAATCACAAAATACCAAAAAAAAAAATTTACATGTATGTTTAAACTCTACATGGTTACTGTCCACAATCTGTCAACGTTTTCTTAGTAAGTCTTTTCTAAGGTTCATATGATGTTTTTATTCTTTTAAAAAAAGTTTTTACAGTCGGTGTGTTGTATTCACATCTACATCTTTGAAACTTTTACTCTACTGACAACCACGCATAAGTGAAGGAGGCTTAGTGTCCAATTATTGTATCCAGTTCATGTCTTTGAGTTGAGGGTAGATAAGGGTGACCATTGTACTTGTAGAATGCCCTTGTGTGAGGCACATTCTTCTCACAAGGTTACTCTCTTCCCTTGTGTACAAAAGATAAATAAATAACAATAATAAATCGATTGGAATTGGCAGTGGCGCATCCCATGGAGACGCTCTTCAACGATGTTTCAATGAGTTTGGAGTGTTGGTTTTGTGAAGGGAGGATAACCAGACAACCTGGATAAAAACACTGGTGAGAACCAGTACTCTCACCAAAGTGTCATCTCTACTCCCTTAAATAGATAACGTTAGATTGCTTGGGGGGAAGGGAGTAAATATTGCTCAGGGGAGCTGCCATGGGCGTATTAGTATCCCATTCAGGGGGTAAAGGAACAGTCAAAGACACTATTCTGCACAAAGTTCAGTTGCATTATTAAGCTACATGTATTACATATTAAGTATCATTATGCTCAATCAAATTAAAGTTTGTACGTTTGTTGTATTCTCCCTTACCACTTGTAAACACATTGTTCGTAATTCACTCTCCTTCACCTCCCTCGTCAATCTTTCCAGTGCAGCTTCCACATAAAAAGGAAGCCACTACAAGGTAAATAAATAAATAAACAACCAAACAAATAAATAAAGAAATACACATGAAAAAATTGTGTTCATCAGAGTAAGGGAGACACATCAAGTCTCCTTAAAGCCTTTGCCACACCCAAAGTGACCAATAATACTGTGCTAGATTCTAAACAAGTACATGTGCAGCGCACAGCCACACGAACATTACATTTACCATGACCCAGACAGTACAGTACCTGATCCATATGCCCACGGCACTGAAGAATAGTCACTTCCAACAGCTTTGCTGCATTACACTGCTGATCCTCCTGTGCAGAGGAATCTGTCATCATCTTGGAAAGGAACATAAGAAATCAAAAGTCAAACTTGTTGCAAGGTGAAAGAAATTCAACCAGGATGCACAAAAAATCTGGATTAGATCCTTAGTGGCCACCCAGGGTGTCTTTTACTACTGTTTTTTTTTTTTTGGAGGATCCAAAGCTGGAGCTGAATCAAATTTTAGATATTTCCATGAGAAAAAAAGACCTACATGTATGCTCTCTGAATTTTTATATATACACCTTTCATTATCCAAAATTGTACCACCTGAAGAATCAAGAATGGCCTTCAGGTGATTATCACAATGCTCATGTAAACTGAAGGAGTCCTTCTTTTACTTCTAATACAGAACTATAAACAACAAATACCCTGCGATGTACATGAACACATTTATGTAGCCTTTTTTGGTGAGTATAGTATTTTTTCAGCAATACCAAACCAAACAACAAAATGTGGTACACAATTAAGTATTACACTTGGCACACATTCAAATGTAATTACCTTTTTACACATGTTATATATTAGTTCCAGGTTCTTAGGATTTGCTAAGAAGGCAGGTGTGTCCACAGTGATGTAATTGTGCAGACATGGCATCATTTCTGTAGCAGAACAAAAATAGTTTAAATAATAGAGATGAGCTGATGTCACATAAAGCACAGGTTTTACCTTGAAATAAATACATTGTATTTTTCATATATCCATTCAGGGAGGTACATGTACATGTTGGTAACAAGTGTGTCAAGCCAAGTGTCCCATACTGATAGAGCTTATGTCAGTAACAACTAGGGGTATTAACTTTGCACACTGCCCAGGATGAGATGTGCAGGTAGCACAGACTCAGAGATATGCTAGATTCTAGCTGCTAGTGTCATTCACAGGTACTGTTTTATTCAAAGGGCTTGAAAAAAGTGCCACCCGGTCATCCCGGACAAGCAGATTTTCCCACTGAGCAAGTAACTTTTCATTCTCTCTTGCCCTATGAGCAAGGGCCCATGCAACCCGTCTGCCAACTAAATAACAAAGAAAAGTGAACTAGGACTTGCCCAGGGCAAACAAAATTTGGGGGCTGCTTGTCCGAAGGCAAGCTTGAATTCAAGTTTGCTTCGAGTCCTGATTGGCCTGGGTGGAAAGGGGCACTGTTAGAATAAAGTGCCTTGCCCAGTGAGGACCTCAACTTACTGAACCTAGCTTAATCTTAATTAGGCTTAATCTGGACCACTTGATCCAAGCATCCAGTATGTAATAATTCTCTCTCAAGAAGTTAAGAGTGTAAAGAGAAATTTTTCTACTAAGTTTACTTCAAATATGCCTCCTCGGCATTATTGTACTAAAAAACTGTCTAAAGCTGTTTTGTCTATATTATTCCAAGATAAGTCTCATGGCAGAAAAAACATACTGTACCTGCAAAATAGTCAAACGCGTCTCTCTGGAAAGCCTCATACAGCATGTAGTACACTGTCCACATGGACTGTGAGATCTCAAAACATGTGCAGGTACAGATTATGGACAAAATGTCTTCATAAAACTCTGAAAAAAATAAATAGTTACGTGAAAATATTACTGTGCACTGACCATTTCATTACAAAGTATGACAATATTCAAAATTTCTTTTTACTCTGTGAATTACAAATGTTATAGATAGAGATGACAATAGCAAGCAACATCTTCAACTAAGGAAGTACCAAACTCTCAAAACTATGTATTATTAAAGAAATAATATGGTCCACTTATTTTCCATAGTCAAGTTGAATCCAAAAATAATTAGGTTAATAATAAGCTCTTTTTGACCTGGGCCCTGTTTCTCGAAAGCCCCGGAAACTTTTCAGGCCTGGAAAGCCATAGTAAAATCTCGAACCCTACGATTACAGAGCTGTTTTATTCACATTTTCTTAACATTAACATAGGTTTCCTTCATACAAGAAGTTTCAGGGCTATACACTTCTCCGTTTTTAGATACGGATGAACTAAGAATGGCTTTATGGGCCCGAAAAGTTTCCGGGGCTTTCAAGAAACGGGCCCCTGGACATTGATACATCTTCCACAAATGTTTTACTTTTGTTCTGGAATACACAAAATGTATTTGTACAAAGTTACACATATTCCCTACCCATCACAGAGAGCTCCAGCACTTTTGCTATTAAAGATATCACCACATGCTCCAGCTGATGCACAATCTAGAAAGCAACAACAACAAAAAAAAAACTTGTACATTACAACTAGAAAACAAAGGTCAAGTAATTATTGTTTCCCAAATTTGCTAGGGGATGTATGTATATCTAGTTTACATCAGCTAATCAACTTCAAGCCTAGCAACAATTATGTGTTCCCCTTGTTCACCAATGAACAGCTCAAATGGGGTTAGGGCCATGGGCCATGCCGAAGGACCTAGTCAATGGATCCTTATACACAAAGATCACTCCAACACTAACCAGTCAATTTCAATTACAGCATACATGTACCTCTTTAGATCCTTCCATGACATTCAACATTGTCTCTAATGTGTTCAGGATTCCCATGGCAGTGACTGCTTTCTCGTCACTGTCTTCACCATCCAATAGCTGAACAAAGGTACCTGCCTGTATATTAAATAGATTAGCCATCATTACAAATTTACAAATTTCGTTTGTACAACAAGAGTGGACCTGAGGAACATATTTTGAGCTGTACTTTTATGGCGGAAATTCTTAGATGGGCATAATTTTGGGACATCTTCCACGGACTCTGCCAGGGTTCCAGTCACATATAAAACTGTTTTTACCTTTACTACAGCTTACTACAGTGCAAACCTTACCATTACAACTTAATGCTGTTAGTTAAAGAAAAATGTGACAATATTGTTTGCAGGCATAACCCACATACACTTGTACACAAAACAACTAACATCAAAAGGAAGGAAGAACGGATGGGCAGGTCAGTCATCCTAGACTGCCCGCCTTGCAATGTCACATGACTGCTACACCCTTAAGAACAAACTCAAACTCCAGTAGTGACTTACAGCTCAGGCAGTAATAATCACACTGCTAACAAACAACTGTCAATTATTCCTAACCTATAAATTGACTCACCAAATCTCTGGCAATATCTACAGCAATGCTTGCCACTTGTTCTTGATCCCCGTATGTGGAGATGAGTTTCTGCATCACCCCTGTTAGATCATCATTCTCTGTTTCACGAATCACTTTCAACAGTTCTGGAAAGTGTGAAGAAAACATAGAAGTGTTATCAAGATGAACTACGTGTATATCACAAGTGTGGGACTAAAGGGAAAATGGGAATCGAAGAGTCTGAAGCTATGGCCTGCTGCACAACCAGTGAGATGATTAAATCTGTCACATCTTCTGGCCAGAGATATCTCAAATATGGATGTTTACAGGAAAACTGGTTGCCAGAGTGTTGTCATGGTAATCTAAAGCAGATAAATCCAATGGCTGGACCAGATACTTAAAGTGGACCAGGCCAAAAACCACCTGGTACTGAGCTGTCTTTGCTAAGCTTAGTGAGAAACTCACATGGAGCAAGGAAGAAAATGCTACACAAAAATAGGGATAAATGGAGAGGGTGTTTTTTTTGCCTTACGTCCGATACGTTCTGAGATAATTGACGTGAAAGACTGAAATGATACGCCAAGAATAGCCAAAGTTATTAGACTTAGATAGTGCAAGACACAATCATACTGCATGAAAATAACATAAGATAGTCTGGCATTTCATATACATTCTAATCCAACAACACACATGGTGGAGATGTACTTATACAAACCCCACCAATTTTAAAGACAAATGAAATTTCACATAGTTTAGACAAAAAAAGAATAACTTACGCAAGATGATTGGTCGTACATGTGGTTCAATATACTTTTTAGCTGCAAAGGTTAAAGAATGGGAAAATTGGCAATATTTAATTACATGTATTGTAGATCTCTACTACAGCATGTGCAATGAAGATCTTTTAAAACAAAAAATCAATCTTTTCTGTTCTCAACAACCCAAAATAACCTTTTCCACATCATGTGAAGAATGGCTATCATCACTGTCCATACATGTATGACTTGTCCCTCAAAGTCTTTCATGTGAACTGTTCATGGACCAAATGTTGTGTTTTGTTGCATTTTGTTTCGTTGTTGTGTTGTGTTATGTTGTGTTGTGTCGTGATTTGTGTTGTGTTGTGTTTTGTTCTGTTTTCTGTTTCCACAGCTGACAATTCATTTAGATTGCATTCTTGAAACAACTTGATCACTGGCAACTTCCAGATGTACTTTCACAACTTCTCTCATTTTCAAAGGGCAAACCCTGTGTCTCCCTCCTTGACTATGGCCATACCAAACAACCAAAATTCCCTGACTTACATCCTTCTTGCTTTTCTATGAGAAACTGCAAAGCAATGGCTGCCTCAACTATGACAGGAGGATCAGTGTCTTCAGTTAAACAAATACGGGCAGAGTTCACAGCTGTCGCAAGGTTTCTTTCCTCTTTGAAAGTTATGTCACCAAAACTGTGCAATACCCAACATGCCTAAAGAACAGTGGAACAAAAATACACCATTAGAGGTTCTACATAGTTAAACTGGGTGAACTGAAGAAACGCCATGTAACTACCAACCTGTCAGTAGAGTGACTGTCACAGTCCAAAAAGAAAGCATACTCATGGAAAACTAAAGAAAAACTTACATGTATTTCTTGCAACACCAAAAATAGACACTACAATTCTACATACCCTGGCTCGGAGATATCCAAGGGAACTTTTAAACTCAGGATAAACATGTTGGACTAACATATTTTCTAGCTGCACCTTGTACACTTTACGCTGAAAAACAATCAAGTAGAGTACAGTTAAAAATAACTGGAAAAACATGGACAGGAACACGAAGTTTACACATGCAAGACCAGTATCAGAATTAATAACATAATATTACCTTTAATAACACATCAGCTAATGTTCCAATCATATGAAGAGCACCATCCTTTTGACGAGGGTCCCTCTGCTCTGCTGGAAGGTTAAGAACATGTACGCAGAACACCATGGTAGGATCAAGGACCTGTTTTCGTTTTGAAACAGCAGTGTGGAGAAGAGTTGCAGCAGCAGTTACAGGTGAAACAAAGTCTTCAAAGATATCTGTGAAAACAAGGTAATGTCACACATCATTTAAGAGTGCAAATTCAAACATACAGAGATCTGGACAATTACTGCTCTGTGTATTTCCTTACTTTAGCACCTTAGCTGCTTACTTAAAATTTTGGATTTAAGGGAGCATCTAATCAAGATAGAAAGGGACACTTGATTGAGAATGGCACAGTTGGTCAAGGAAGAGACCACTAATAGTACAAATTTTAGACTCAAAGGACAGTCATGACCCTCACAAAAACCAAGTCCTTTTGCTATCAGTAGAAATTATATTTTCTTCCTCACCGTATTTAACTCTTATAAACTCATAAGGATCTTCTTGCCAAAGTTCATCATCTTCCTCAGTGTAACACATCAAAGGAAAAACAACTTCCTGGATGATTGCCTGTTGGAAGGAAATTTTTCATTCAATCCTATGTTGCATATGATTACAAAGTACATTTTTTGACTCTTTACATGAATGGCAGGCAGTAAAATTGAACATAGGAATCTAGAAATACATGTGTGTTTTGAGCCTAGCATCTCCAGGAAATACAAACAAATAACAGTTCTAGATGTTGTTGCAAGTACAAATGGAAACAACATGTAATTACCTGTATGTGAGGCCTCATTATTTTCCAGTGAAGAGAATTTGAAATCCTGAAAATAAAGTACATGTACTTGTAAAATATTTTCTGCATAAAAATAATACTCTTTTAACAGTACCTCACAAAATGGAACAGCAAAGTGCCTCACCTAACCCTCCATCAATGCTCAAAACTTCATCTACAATTTTCAGGTACAAATTACCTACTGTCAACCTTCTGTAACCCCTCACACACCCACCCACCCCCACCACCTTGAGTAAGTGTTGGCTTGCTGTTTACTTGCTGTCAAGTGTCAGTCTTTGGGAGGTAAACGTAAATGGAGATTTGACTGTCCGTTGAAAAGCTGTCACAAAATAATGCCTGGTGCAAACATGTTTTAGATAGTACATGTACATGTTTACTCTTGCATAGTGCACTAGGCTTCATTTTAAAACAACCTTTTCTACCAGTAAGCTTGGTGCCTAAACCCACTTCTTAAAAGCAGATCACGAGATAGCATAATTGACTTATACATGCTTGTACCAACCCATTTTTCAAGTAGTTTACTGTCTGCTGAATCACACGCGGAGCCACAAACACTTTCCGTCTGTACTGATCCAATACTTTCAGGAGAATCTGTGTCACACTGGCTACAAATTCAAGACAAGCTGTTGCTTAGTTTCAAGAAGAATCATCCCTGAAAAATTTTCCACTCTAATTGGTTCCCCATTTACCCTGTTGTCATGTGACTGGCACGTGACCATGTGGGTGTCCAATTACAGCTACAATTGTATTCAAGTGCTTTTAACAACATTTTGTCATCAGATACCTGTAACTGGACACAGTATGCTGTTTGTGTGTCATTTACGTGCATGCTAATGGATTCTGTCTGTCTGTTTCTCTGCTGTGGTAAAATCAGTGGAATATACTAGAACTCACTTTTTCCCTCAAAAGAGGCAGGTCTCAAAGACTTCTAAACTCTAGATTCTCATATTATGATATAATTAATATTATTAGTAACATGACATAGTGTCATTAAAGTGAGAATACATGTAGTAATTAATGCACTTATAGTTTCAGATTGGCCTTGCACAGTTTGCATGCTCACTCACCTCACTACTATCTGAATTGTACAAAGTTGTGTACTTCACTCAGTACAGTTACTATTAATACTACAACTTGCAATTACAGACAACAGTGTACCTTCACTACATGTACATGTATAACAACAGTTTGTAACATACATAGTTGCAACACTGTCAGAGTTATAACTGACTTACCTGCAAAACTTTTGCAATAGTACTCAGAAAACTGCTCGTATTCTTTAGTTATAGAACCAGGGGTACCATATCTGGAATTGCAAAAGGCAAATTAATATTTGATCACCATTTGCAGCATGATTGGGCTAGTGAATGTTTCAGCCTTGTACCCAAGTATTGTTTGGGATGTGAAGCATATAAGCATCTGGGAGAATTGAAGGGCAAGTATAAAAAATCAGGGCTGTGCTCTAGAAGTGCCCAGGTGCCACAGGCAAGTAACTTTTGCCTCTGGGTGACTGAAAATACTTACTTTTTTCATATAAGCTTAATTGCTGGGCACTCAGGATTTCATAGTTAGGAACCTTTGGGCTCCTTGAAATTTTTCTTAGACCACAACCTTGAAAATGTAAGGGTAAAGGAAAGACTCTTAAATATGTTGTCCCTTGCACCTTAGAAAAATCTCAAGAGTCTAGAAAAAAATATCAGCAATTGGGAGAGGGGCAATTTAAATGTTTCCTGCACAAATGAAGTATGGTAACTAGTCTTAACTGTTTCGGCTCTATAGCCTTATGTGCTCAAGGGTATAAAGAAGATTGAGTGAGCACGTTGATCACAACATTGGTATACTATTTTAGATTCATGTTATTGGTTGCCAAGGGTTTTTTGCCAATCTTATGGTCCTTTATATACTGTGTAATAGCAACATGTATGCAGAATTAAACTGAATTTTTTCCAGCTTTAACCTCTCAAACAACCGGCACAGAATATGTAAAGCCCATTTCTTTGCTTTCCACCAAGGAAGCTTAGCTAACTCTTCCTCATCACCTTCCAGTGCACACTGAAGATAGAATACAAGACAATGACACTATTAGAGATGCCTTTTGCTTGAGGATGAAATGTTAAAATATTTTGTCAAACAAGCCTCCAGTACACAGTACATGTTTCTTGTGAGAAGCTTTCAAAAAACTGTTACGTTTAAAGGCTAGATAGATCTAAAAGCCTACGTTGAATTGGACACGTACATGTTATGGTTTTTGTCTCAGTCTGCTTCAATTTTTTTTCAAACCAGTATAATTAATTTTTTGTCAAAGTAACGTCTGGGACCAATAACTTATCAGACCAACAAATATGGGAAAATTTGCTTTGCTTGCTTGTGTCCTAGTGGAGGCTAAAGAGGACTACAAAGTCAGAGACTGGGTATTTGAATCTTAGTGAGTGCAAAATAATCAAAAAATATATCATAGTATGGCGGTAGTATACTAACGGTACATGTTGGGGGAAAGGGTTATATGGGATATTTGCAGGGGTAGAGTAGGGTTAGAGACTGAGGGAGGGTGGGTGGTACAAATGTATGCATGTTATTCTCTTTAAGAACCTCCAAAAGTGAAAAATAAGCTATTTTCTTTAAAAAGTAGATATAAAAAATACAACATACAAAAAATGTTCTAGATACATGTACAAGCACTCTATTGCATCACACACTAAACAAGATATAATGTATAAAGTGCTGCAGATGTCAACCTAAAAGGTGCAAGTATTTCTATGTGAAAATACTATTGTCTAGTTTCAAACAAAATTCTGACCTGGGGTACTTCTCTGTTAACCACAGATTGAAACACTTGCATCCACTTTCCAAATGTATCACATGTGATTAATTCCATGGGAAGGACATACTGATGGAAAAAAAAAGTCAACTATTACATTTGAGACATCTTTACCAACTGAACATTCAAAATGAACCGTTTTATTGGTTATCACTAACCTGAATAAGTGCAAAGAAAATCTTCAGGATTTGCTTTTGGATTTCTACAGACATTTCTGAAGAATCCTCCATCACAGATGTGAACCTTTGGTATAGCTGCGGCAGTAGAACTTGCATAATATTGTGAAGGACTTCACGCTCCTCAGGCTTTTTGAACCTAAGAGAATTTACATAAATTAAAAAGAAAAACTCTGTTCTACAGAAATCTAGGTGCATTGAAAATGTTTGGGCAATCAATTGAAATTAAGTGTTTAGGTAATCAGGTTAATCTGCTGATGTTGTTTGTCATAATAACTAACGAGCACAAGTGCCATTCTGGAGAATACTGACCCAAGGCTGGAACAGTATGGACCAAGCACAGCTAGGTCCGAACAAAAATGACTCAGGACCAAAATACCCCAGTATGGTGCAAGCCACTACAATAACTATTAAGTGTAACCCTCTTTAAATAAAGTTTGTTTGATTGATTAATGGGCGACAAAAGTAGTTGAGACACTTTTAGAAAATGATGCTTTTGATATTTAACCTGTTGTTCTTTTTTATTTGCACATAGCATTAAATCTTTGATACCCCCAGCCCCCCAATTCAATGTTGTGTAGGTGCTGTGGTCTGCGCAGTCTAAGAAATAGAAAAATCAGCATTGTTTGGGGGGGAAGGGGGAGGAAACGTGTCCAAGACGCTCAAAAAGCAAATTTTACTTCCAAGTGTCTCAACACTTTTGTCGTTCATCATAGGTTACTAACTTTTTTATTACATGGCACTTTGAAAATGAAGACTACATGGCTTGTGACTGTTTCCATGAAAATAGTCTGCATGGCAAAATCCCAACCAAGAAAGGACCAATCAGAACACTTGGATTTACCTCAAGACTACCTTGCCATCTAATAAATTATGATATTTACCACAGAACAGAGGCATAACCATCTTGGTAAGCAATATTCAACTTACTCGTATTTCTTGACAACCTGGTACAGAGTGAGCAATGCACCCATCCAGGTCCCTTGACTGTTCTCAGCCAGAAATCCATTGACTTTGTCAATCACTCCAGGCCACTTATCAGGAAAGTCAAACCGCAGGATCTGGCTAACACACACCGTGAGCTGGATTCTAGAATTCAAAGGAGATACGATCAGTCAAACTTTACAAATTCTTGCACAAAGCACATATACAGTTGTATAATATGCCAGACATAACTACATGTGGTTGATGACATCAATAATCAATGACATCAATAATATTGATGATTAATCAGTGGTCAATCAATGAGTAATCAGCTGATCACTCATTGAGTACTGCCAATAGTCAATGAGTAATCGATGAGTAATCGATGCTCCACAAAATTTTTAGTCATTAATGTCACTGATTAGTCATCAGAGGTCTTCCAATGGCATAAAATCCACCAAAAATGCAACAAGTTACACTTTATTTTATTTAATAATATTAATATCAACAACATGATTTCCTGCCAATGATACGGTTGATGTGCTGGACTCCTCATCACAGCCTCACTGTCTTCTGTTGTCGATCAAACTTTTGCCATTCTTGAATCAAGTTTATTCAGTTTAGCAAATTCTTATATTACAGAGGCAGTAAAATTAGTGACTAGTCAATGGATAATCAATGAATAATCAATGAGTAATCAATGGATCAATGGGTAATCGATGTTCCAAAATTTTTACTCACTGAGTATTGACAACAGTCCATGAATAATCAGCTGATTACTCATTGATTAATCATTCATGTCATTGATTAGTTATGTCTGGAATATGTTCATGAAAGTCAAATAACTTACAGCTAACACCTCAAGTCTACGACCAAGAGTATTTAGTCCATACCTTATTAGCTCAGGAGCATGGATAACTGCTTCTACAATATTTTCCCTGATGGTCACTTTGTCTTGCTCAGCAATAACAAATGGAGCAACACCGTCAATTAATTCTGAAGGGTCTCTGTCCTTCCAATACTGAGCAATCATATTCTTAAGGTAAATTCCACCTATAAGTGCAATCATTTAAACCAAATGATTAGTCTGGGTAAAAGCCTAGCGTGCGTTCCCTTGGGTTGATCTGGATCAGGATCAGTGATCCCCGATCACCAGGATGATTGTGCATCAAAGAAGCCAGTGAATCCATGACCAGAGTTGATTCACTGGTTCCTTTGATGTACCATGATTGAGTGATCTTGGATCACTGATCCTGCTCCAGATCACCCCAAAGGAACGTACCCCTGGTGTCCGATCAGGACAGTACTCAGCAGACTGGTGCTAACGTTTTAATACCACAAATCAACTTGCAGTATTTTCGAGACATTTTTTCTAACAAACTGACCTACTGGTGAGTGACATGTGAAATTTTACCAGACAAAACAATTTTTAAGTAAGACTCTCTTCCACTCTAGTGTCAGTTTTTGGTACAGATTTTGTTATATGTCTTGATACAGCTCACAAATTTGGAATTGAACTCTTAAAACTGTTAGTAATGGAGAGGTTAAATGAAGTAAATCTGAGACAGAGACAACTCAAAAATATTGCTTCTTTTGAAAATTTGAAATATTTATTTGCCAGTATCATTTTTGCTGCTTTAGTATTGTTCATCACTTATACAATGTAGGCCATGTTTACACAGGCAAATGAGTGCTTTCTTCCTACAATGTAAGTTCTACAGTTATTGAAAGTCTTTCCCACCATTGTTTACTTGATTCCCATAGAGTTAACGTGATGTGAACACCGTCCTACACTTTATAGTATGTTAAGTTCCTTATCTTGATACTTTGTTTCCATGTCGTTTAATATATACTTATGTACATGTACATTTTACACATACATTGAATGAGCCAGATTGATATACGCTTACGTGCCAAATGCGCTTAGTATAGTGTCCACATGTCCATAGGTCCACATGTTCTTCTCAGAAAAAAGCTGAACAAGATTTCTTGTTATTTCTGTAATACGACAAATATGCCTATGCCAAAGGCCATTATATGTACGTGTACGATTTAAAAATAAGTTAACATGGTTTTAAAATTTCTCACCAGACTGTCGTACAGGGATTTGTACTTCATTCGACATGACCACTTGAAGCAGGAGCGAAAGAAATCCCGGAAGCTTGTGAATCTGCAAAGAACGCCGGGCACAACTATTTATGGACTTTAATCCTCAAAATTATGACAAAATCATGACCAAGAATTATAACCATGTCATTTGAACGCGAAGTTGTGGCTCCTAGCTTTTTGTTTAACTTTTACGATCATTTTACGATCAGAAAATTGGGTAAGTTCAAGAGTCAGGTTTACGGTGAAGCTCAAGATCAGTACGTTTTTTTGAACTGAAGCAATGAAGTCAAAGTTCTTCGAAAATATCGGAGGACGAGCGTGCGTGATGAAGAAAAATCGTTTGCGAAAGGAACACTGTTAGTTCGAAATCCTTACCTCGTTGAGCTTTTTTTCAGCTTCCTCTCTTAGGTTTGGGTCAAACGTACTCGACAAGATGGTGGCTAGATGTGGTATGTCCATCGCGAGGTTTATTTCGTGATAAATTGAGTACGGTATTTCTTCGCTTATTCCATGTGCAATTGGCAATTTTCGTCTTCCCGCGATTCTTCCCGGTAAAATGAGTCATGCGCAATACAACGGAGTCAGCTGACCTGCATGATTGGATGCTCAGATCGGTGAAGTGGGCAATGAGACTTACAAAAATTAACAGATTTTCAATTTTACTTCATCTCTTCATCTGGTTTCCGTAGAATGAAAAAAGTAGGATATATGGCCGTGAGAAAATTGGTACAGGAAACTTGCTGCAAACATCTATTTTAAATTTTACTTCATCTGGTTTTCGAAGGATGAAGAGTTGGAAATATGACCGTGAGAAAATTGAAGACCCCGGCTCGGCCCCGGCAGTATTTTTATTTTTATTTTTTGGGAGCTTATGGTAGTTCGAAAGCAGAATTTGCGACCGAGTGCGATCGAGCAATCTCTTTCGGCCTCTTTCTTGGTGGCGAAAGGCGAAGATTTCGCCTTCCATTCGGCTCCGCCTCCAGGACCCCCGCTCCCGGACTTTGATAAATGTAGGGCGTTAGAAAATCGCAGCGTATATCGTCTTAGGACGCGGAATGAAACTGGTCTTCAATACACCATAAATATAACTTTGTAAGATCTTTAATAATTCAATGGCCTTTAAAATGAAAATATAAAGATAATCAACATTTCTGAAGGAAAACGTTTTGATATTCCTAGTCATTCTTCAGACGTACCTTACGTGAGGTCAGTTTTCTGTCCTTGTTTTAAAAGGAGCTATGTCACGGTTTGCGCATCTTGAAAAGGTTCGCCTAAATTTTTCAAGCTCGTCGTTTGTAATCCATGTTAATCTTCTCCATCCTTGACCATCCTTAGTCCTTTTATGGTTCATTATTACCTCTTTGGTGTTTTTCTATCTTACTAAACTACTATTTTAGATTTCCTTCAATTTAAAAGGCAATTTTGCAAGTAGCCAAAATCACTCAAAATACCGAGACTGAGCTTCTTTAATGCTTTAATGTACGTTCTTTTCCTGTCATTCAATCAATCCTGATATTGATCAGTATACAACTCGATTCCCTTTTTTACATATGAAAAAAACTTGCGCTATCTATTTGCAGATGCCATCAGTGATTTGTACTTTTTTTCCTTACATTTTAATAACTAGACTATAAAAAAATAAAATATTAATCTAAAATTGCTGATGACATATGTCTCTGTTAGGCCTCCTTTCAATTATTTTCCAATAGTATTTGTCAAATATTTTTTTCTGGGAAAAAAGTATATAGTTATGCCTTTTTTACATGTTTCCAGTTCAATAACTTTCTTACGGGTTTCAAAACAGATAAAAGTTCTCTAACATTATGATCTATTCTAATAAAATGTAATTAGTTTTGATGCTGACTTTCAATTTAAATAAAACTTTACTATTCTCCTTGTTTATTAATTTAACTATCTATGTTGTGTATTAACCAACTTTTTTTGTTTTTGTTTTTTTCTGGCGAATATTTTCTTCCTCGACTTGCGTGGAAAACTTGCTTAAGGGCTATGAGCGCTGATTAGATATTCTGCGCCCCAGTCATCTCTACGGTTTTAGAATAACATAATCTCCAGGGTTCATCCATTTATTGTACTTTATTTGTAATTTCTTCCTGTCTGGTGTTTCTATTTCAACCTGGAAGACAACATAACACAGTGAGTATTTAAAATGTAAGAGATATAAGGGTATCTTGAGAAAGAAGGAACTTGAATACATCCGATAAGGTTTCTGAAACCGTGACAAACTGTGACAATCGTAAGTCTCAAGTCTCAAGTGTGTGTCTCCTAATTTCTCTTGTAAGCCGTTATTCATGTCAGAATAGCGAATTACCAGTACGCTTTGGTAAAACTTGCTGATTCCTATAAAATACATGATTTGGAGCTTTTTATCGCGCTTTTTTCCGGCCGTAATGTTGTAGAGATTTGGGTTCTGGACAGGCTCGGAAATTATTTTGTGTTCTTAGGCGAGATATGCAAATCTCGCCGCTCCTTTCATCACCCGGGAGTAAGATGGATACGGATAAAAGGTTAGGAAAGCCTGAAAATTGGGGCTAGAACAAAAGCATCGACGAAGTGAGGAGTGGGGTGAGGGAAGGAACATTACTAGCACCCCGACTCAGTCGATTTTTAGCTCTCGCCCCAATTTTCGCGCGACCAGATTGCTCCTTCACCAATGCCTACTACTTCCAGACTACTTCGGCTACCCCCAGCTTCGAATTCATTGGCAGTAGCCTAGTTCAATTTTTTATATACAGTTAGAAAACAATCCTGTCACTAGATTATTGATGTTGTTATGGAAGCTAGTCCCCAAGGGGAAAAAGCAAAAAAACCCAATGAATTATTAAACAAAACGTTACTCACTTTTTTTAACTTCCACCCATTGGGTTTCCACCAGTTATACCAGGTGGAGTCAGCCAGCCTGACACGAATCGTCTTAAGCTTCCCAATATAGGGGGAAATTACTGGAAATGTTTGACTACTAAAAGCAAAGGAAAAAGGGGATTCAGTGATAAGTAAAGAGAACTTCACCGGACCGTCATGTAAACAGACTGAGCGTCGCGAAAGCTTAACGATCGATTGACGAAGATTAACCATGACAAGGTAATGGAATCGTGATACTCAGAGTCTGATCACATCGCAATCTGTTCCTGGCATTGTTGCTTCATAAGCGAAGCAGTCCTTAACCAGACCATTTAAGTCTGAACGGGAGCACTTATGGTGACGCGAAAAGCAACAAAAAATGTATATTTTAGTGGCAAACACGTGCAAGTTATGACATCTTATCATGCCAAACGACGTAATGTATTTCATCCCTCCACAACGTGGCAAATCATCTGGCGTCAGCTTAATAGTCTAAAATTTCAGGCGAGATATGACTTGAGAATTTAATCCAACTTTAAGTTTGTTGTATTGCATGCAAAGTAACAATAATGTTGTCTTACCTTCCTCGTTCAAATGGATCTGGGACTTTGTCAGTAGATTCCAATTCTACCTCGCCCGAGTCCCCAGCTGTGCCAGCAAGGAGTATATCAACTTTAAGGTCTGTTCCGGCATAGCGCACATCAGAAGTGTATACAGTCACAAAATATAGCACCACTATTGGACAAATAATTTGTAAAAAAAAAAAAGCTGTTAGTACTATAAAAGATTTCCAGATCGGGAGGACACAATATGAGTTGGACATCGCACTGTAACTTCTTTGCATAAGCAATGATTTGAACTGTTTTTGAAGTGGTGAAGAACCATTTGAACGTTTAGAATCAAATCTCGGGGTCGCAATCGGATTGTTTTTCCATCTCTTTCATTATACTGATAGGGCTACCAATGACAGGCTAGACGGATGGACAGCGCGAGATTTACTGTACATATACATTAAAACGTTTTTTCTTTGGCAAGAAAAAAAAAACCGATTTGAAAAACTACGGTGCAAGAGAAGTTTCCAGGCGACCGACCGGGACGGCGACCAAATTAGTCTTCATGCTTCCTGCGATCCTCAACTTCCGCCCAGCAGAAAAGATGACCTGGGGAGAGGACGCCTTAAAAAGAGGCAGTAGAGAAGTCATTTATTTGTTATAAAGAGACAGTCATAAGACTGTATACTTACAATTTTCTCTCAATTCAGGACATCTATAAAGAATGTTTATCCTGACAACATCTAAAGCTGAAAATCCTTCGCCCTGCCCAAGACGCATTGTGGGATCGATGCGCGCTTCTAACGTATTTTGACCGTTTTTGCTGAAGAACTTGTTGCTGTAATGCATGATCGAGTGGAAGTCATACGGTAAATTGCCGTTATCTTGGCGATACGTCTTAAATTCGGATATCTTATCTGAAAAAGGCAACATAAATCGAGGTAATACCTGAGTTTAATCTTGTGAATAAGAAGATTTATATCATAAATTTGACCAGCCAGACTCGCCTTATGATTAAGCCTGAGAGTTACAAGCGTCAATCAGAGCCGTATATCAGATAGCGTTAAAAATGTAAAAATGTTATTAAAAGTTGAATGTTTATAATGCGCAATGCACTTAGCTACACTTAGCCAGTTCTCAGGCATGCCACTTAAACTGAAAGAAACAAATATCTCAATTAAACAAAATATATGGGCTTAAAAATCCCAATTTGCAGGAGTCAGACCAGTTAGCTATTTACAAGTATGACCGAGGAGTTGAACAAGGGTCTACCAAGAAACAACTCCAACTTAGTGGTCAGAGCGAGACTTGAACCCGCGAACTCCGTATTTCAAATCATGCGCCCCAACCACTCGGCCACAAGTATACTGCCGCCTAAGTTGAAATAGCCTGTTCAAAATGAACTTTCATTGTCCCTCCTGTGATATTATATTTATTCAGAGAATGTACTCACTAACCTTCTAGGATGTTTTCACTTAAAACAATAATGTGTTGATCTCTGTCCTGTCGACTCTGCTCGTGTAAAAAACCAATTGAGTGCATAAGTTCATGGATAGCTCTCCCTCTTGTCTCGCACCCTTTGCCCAGAGAAACTTGCTGTTTGCCGCCGCGCCGTCCGATTTGAGACCAACATCTGGGAGAGAATGGAGGAAACCTGATTAGAACAAGACTAGTTGTCTTGGTTTAGGTGAAAAGGCATACTCGGTGGCCTCATGGTTAGTGCGCTCAACTCCGGAGTGAGCTGTCCGGGTTCGAGCCCTGGCCGGGGACATTGTGTTGTGTTCTTGAGTAAGACACTACTCTCACAGTGCCTCTCTCCACCCAGGTGTATAAATGGGTACCGGCGAATTTAATGCTGGGGGTAACCTTGCAATGGACTAGCATCCCATCCAGGGGGGAGCCGAAATACTCCTGGTCGCTTCATGCTGCTGAAATCGAGATAAACTCCGGCCTGATGAGCCACTTGGCTCGTATGCAGACTTTATCCTTTACCTACAAGGGATGAATCTACCAAATAGCCAAGTAGGCTACAGAAGTTCACAACTAGTGACTGACCTCGATCTTTTAAATACTGATTAGCTAGCGTTTTAATTCATTCGTTGGTTGGTTGGTTGTCGGGTTGTTTAGTTCGTTGGTTTGCTCAGTTGATCCGTTGGTTTGTTCGTTCGTTCTTGTCGGGTTCTTTGGATCGTTAGTTATAGTTTGTCATTTGTTTGGTTTGTCCTTTGGTTCGTTCGTCGGTTCGTTCGTTCGATGGCTCGTTCGTTCGTTCGTTCGTTCGTCGGTCCGATCGTTGGTTGTTTGGTTGGTTGCTTTTTTCGTTCGCTCGATCGTTCGTTCGTTCGTTCGCTCGTTCGTTCGTTCGTTCGTTCGTTCGTTCGTTCGTTCGTTCGTTCGTTCGTTCTTTCGTTTGCTCGTTGGCTCGTTCGTTGGTTGTTTGGTTGCTTGCTTGCTTTTTTTGTTCGTTCGATCGTTCGTTCGTTCATTGGTTGTTTGTTTGGTTGTTTTTTTCCATTCGCTCGATCGTTCGTTCGTTCTTACATCGGTTTCTTCATTTTAATATTCCATCATGCGTTCTCAATATTTCGTTCGTTGCCACGTTCGTAAGTTTGATTATGATTAAGTTTCATTATTTTTTTTTTACACCCATGTTCCCCCGTAGACTGATGACTCTCAGCTGATTACTTACCCTGAACCCTGAATAATTTCTACGTAGTCTGTGTCTTTGCGCGTTTTCTTCTCAAATCTGATGCATGTCCTCTTGTGAAATTGGTCTACGGCTTTTTTAAAGGCCTTGACAACTTTTCCGGTACCTAGAATCACAAAATTATATCCCATTACGGACTCAGCCTTCTTTACTTGGTGAAGAGACCTCTCCTAGCAAGTAGCTACAAGACTGAAGTATTTATCACAAGTCTCCTCTTTATCCCCCTCACCCCCTTCCCCCAACCCCCCTCCCCTACTGCCCAGGATTTTACCAGATTGTTACCTACCCGTGGTACCGTCCTTTTCTGCGCACAACAAAATGCAATGGGGTTCCCATCCAACAATCGCCTACTATATTAGCATAATCAAGGCTGTAAAACTGACGAAGGCGTAATATAAATCATGTTTTGTATGATGCGTTTTCTCTTACCAAAAAAACTACTGAAGAATCCAGTGTCCAAGGTGTATGGGACTCGCACAATTCTTCTGTGATCCGAGTTCGCTCCAGGCCAGTAGAGACTGTGCGATTTAAATCTTCTCAAGATAGCACCACGTTTCCTTATTTTGCTTGTATTGTTGACAAACGACTCATCCACCATCATATCGCCTTCGATAACAACTAAACAAATTGCTGATTAGTAAATGTAGACAACACGCGAGTTAAACTATGATTCTCTTTCAAGTCATGTTGGAATTTATATAACATGATACCAGGTGAAAACTGCAGCGCGCAAATTACCACGCGGTCTTAGCGTTCCTCGCGCGACGCGTGACGCTGGCCTCTTGCACTCGTGTTTTCACGCGGAAGGGAAATGAAGAGAAAAAATGGTGCATTCCCGTCCCCTGTCCCTGCACAGGAGGTTAGTGCTCTTTTATTGCCAGTAATTAACTGACCGCCCACACTCCTCCCACCGAAATAAACGCAGCAACGTGCTCGTTCCAGAATACAAGACAGATTTTTTTAATAAATTATGTATATTGTTGAACCATCTTCTACGACTTGTACGTCTAGATAAATAATTTCCCGCTAAAAGTTCTCCTCCCTTTCCACTGAAATATGCAAACCCGAGCTAGTTTTTATCACTTTGAGGATTAGACGAACTAGGTTAAAAAGTTTTAGCAATTTCAGTCTTAACGGCTTAATATTTGTTAACCTAAGCCATAAAAATTTTACCACACTCGAATTCAATTAAAATGTCTGCCGTATCTGTAGGGCTTTGTTGATTCGAATTGATGACTTCAGTCGAGGCGATTCATGTTTAAGCGCTCCTTTATTGATCTTTATTTGCTGAATCTAAGTGTAACCACTAACCCGTGTTTTTATTACTGCAAGGATTAGACGAAGTAGGTTAAAATGTTTTAGCAATATTAATTTTGCCAGTAAGAGGGTTCAGCTTTAAGCCATAAAGGTTTTACCATATTGGACTTCAGTTAAAATGCTTCTGTGATTGTAAGGTTTTGTTGATTCAAATTGATGACTTCAGTCGAGGTGATTTCACGAGCTGACGTAAAGTTATATCGTTCCTTTTTCATTCTTTATTTGCTAAATCTAACCGTTTGTTTAACCTCTAAGCCATTTCACCCCTGCTGTTACTCTGACAACTCAGTTACAATTTACGACTGGGCTAAGCTTACATAGGTACGTTGTTACTTTCATAAAGGAAGACAAGCCACCTACCAAACCGATTTCCATTCACAGTTTTTGCATTTGGGAGGATAATGTGGAGCAAAATGAAGATAACGGTCGCCGTTAGGTAAACACAGTGGAACCGCATTGCTCCACCAAACCGCTGAAGCACCAGTTCATTACACTTCAATTAAATTTCGTGATTTCTGCAGAAAAAAACAACTCTATTACCAAACCGTTCGAAGCTACAAGGATTCTGAGATAAGAACGGCGCGTTTCCGAAATGCATTGCGGAAAACGCCCAGACAAAAACATAGAAATATATCATTATTGTATTTAACGGTCGAGTAAACTTTCTATTTTATTTTCCTGACTACCTGCTCTGTATGAACAATGAATAAAACAGTCGATCCAATGGGGGTACACTTATATCCAAAACAAAATTCCAGAACTAATCTTAAGTTTCATTCAGGAGTTTTTAACCAGCAGAAATACATAATTTCAACAAAATTAAAAAAAGGACTGCAAAACCCTCTTTATACAGGGCTATGGAGAAAGAACCGAACTAAATCTCTCGACCAAAACTGCAACCAAATTGGATTTCATTAATATAACGGTGTGTTAAACTCAGATTGAAATAACTATAATTCTACCGGCAGAATTGTTTCCTTTTGATGTTTACCCAACTGTGAGGTTCTTTAACACATTTTTCAATTCCAAACAAAATACCGGCGGCAAAAATCTATTGCAAAATGTCTGTGGTTCTCACCACACTATAATCAAAAAACCTCTTGTAAAAGTTAGATTATTGAAGTTGTAATAAATACTAACAAAATCCATAGTAAGAGAAGACTGGGAACGAATGCCCGAACTAACGAACAACCGGCCGACCAACCCCTCAACAAACGAACCAACGGACCAACGAACGAACCGATCAACAAACCAAGCAACCAACCATCATTAGATATTTCAGAGAGCTAGGAATTTTTTCTCAGCTTCAGAGGGACTCCGTTAATTCGACCACCATATAAAATATGGTCCTCTTGAGAGGGGGTGGGAGCGGTTTCCTGAATGGCGTAAATGACGGAGAGAAATGTTGTTATAATAAAGTGTATTATCGTTCGTCTCACGATGTAGTCACTTGAGATGTAGATCGCGACGTTTCGACTGCTTACTGCTAGTCTTCTTCAGACGATAAGGTCGACTGATTGCACGGTATCATTTATATCACAAAGGTTGGCTGTGATTGGTGCATTTCGATCTTCCTATTGTTCCATTGTTCCGGCGAGTAGCTGTTCCCTCCGTGGTCCGCTGTTGTACCGTTCTCTTGTTGTTGTGTTTTTTGATCGCGGGCATCCATGCCTCAGGAATTTCAATTCCACTATCCCTGTTGATGTTATAAGGGTGAAGTCTTATGTGAATAGCTTCCTTGACCCTACGTGTGTACCAGTGAGGATCTCGATCAATAAACTTGACCTCATTCCAGATAGGATGGTGGCCGGTCTCGTGGGTGTGTTCAGAAACGGCGGAGGTCTGGGTACGGGCGAGTCGTATATCCCTGTCGTGTTCTTTGATCCTCTCCTGCATAGATCTCCCTGTTTCTCCGATGTAGACTTTGCCGCACTCACAGGGAATCCTGTAGACAACACCATCTTGTTTAGCCGGGTTGACGGTGTCCTTTGGTCGCACTAAGTGTGACCGAAGTGTCGTGTCGGACTTAAAGACGGTGCGAATGCTATGTTGTTCTAAGCAGCGGCGGAGAGACTCCGAAGCTCCTTGGACATAAGGTAAAACGGCGGTGGATTTAAATTCCGCGACAGGCTCTCTTCTTTGGGTTGCTCGTGCCTTTGTGATCTCCTGTACAAAAGAGGAGGGATATCCGTTAGAAACAAGTACAGATGACAGATGACAGAAATGTTGTTGGCGTCAATAGAAAGTAGATCTTATCACCTGTAAGTACTGATAAGGTGAGTTCAGCCGTATGTATCAGCCGAAACTGATATTAAATACAATGATAGCATTAAAAAATACCTGGGTGGTCTATAAGGCACAGACTTAACTATTAGAAGCAATAATAGGATTCATTTATAATATTCTACATTCATGGAAGTGCTGTTTGTTCGGGCCCGAAAGGCGACGGGATGAGTCCCTTGTCAGCAAAATACACATAAGGCCTGGTAACGAAATAGTGATTAGGTGAGGCGCGAAATCTCACGTGAGATTTCGAGACAATTTCAAGTTTTTCAGTCGCTGAGAAGTTTTCTTGAAATTCCCATTGAACAGGCACTTGCGAAGCCAAATTCTTCATTCTCGTTCTAGTGGAAAGGTATTGTGGTGGTTTTGATCCACTCGTCGTTATCATAATCATAGCGCTCGACTGTTGCTCCTTCAGAGTCGCCGCCATAGCAACCAGCCAATAAGTATAGGTTACCATCGCAACACACTATACTGCGGCACGGGTTCCCTTTGGTGACCAGGCCCCCGATAAACTGCCACTCATTCGATCGCTCGTTGTACATTTCACAAGTGTCAGCAGGCGCCCCTTTGTCTCCATCCGAGCAATGAAAATTTTGCGATGTGCTGCAGCACCACAAGGCAGCATTCTCTCCTCTCGCATGTCAGCTACTTTCTCCCAAGTGTTTTGGTAAAGGTCATTTTTTGTACCTGTCAACATCACTCAGGTACTTGGTCATTCCTCCAAGTACTCCACCGCCCATGAAGTAAATAAAATTATCACTGGCTACAAGGCAAACTCTCTCCCTTAAATCCAAGACAAACGATGCTACGTCTTTTCACGTTTGGCTTCGGTTCGCACCTCAGTGAAAATCACAGAAATGTCGAAATCGGCTTTGGGGCAAGTCTGACATACTGCACGTTGAAGTTTTCCTCTGCAATCAGAGCATGAATAGGGAGTTTAAGTAACCACGACGGCGACGTCGAGGACAACGTCGATTAAAAAACGAATTTAAATTTTACCTACGACTCTCGCAGTACCCTAAAGTCATTCACTTTGTTTATCACCTTCAAAACCATTACGAAACTGAATACGACACAGCGACAAATTAGAAATAGAAATTTAAAAAATTAGCCGTCGTGATTCACGTTCTCCAGACAAGGCAGAATTTGGTCATTTTACGTTGTTGTTGCAGAGGACGGCAGAGAAATGTACCAAGAATTATAACGCACGTGCACAGCCATTGTTCTCCTCATTTATAATAAAGCTTTTATTTAGCGACGTTCCCGTTGCCGTTGCCGTCGTGGTTTTCTTTCCCCCTAATACTGTCTCGGGCCCCGTGAAGACCATAAAAAGAGAGACACGGACAGAAACCACTGAATTAGTCTTCTGTTGCACTCAGGGCATCTGTATTTCATTTTAGGTACTAAACAATAAATTTCACAACCATTTCTGACAACTATCTTCTTCAAAGCTTCTTCTCGGTAATGGCGTCCAAATCTTAGAAAACAAATCGTAGCGTCGCACTCGCCATATTTAGACCTCTGAATTTGACGGGGAAAAAGACTGCAGTTGGTTATGGCAAACGGAGGCTATCTGATTCCGCTGATGTGAACCTGAAGTGTCGCCTACTACGCACCATCTGTCTTCACGAGGGAAATAACAAAGAACACGTTCCTCAATGCACACCACAATGGCTGGGGCCTTCCTTGGTGGGGTAGATAAATCATTGAAGTTGTTGCAGTCAATTACTTTCAGAGCGCCGTTTTGCGACGCCAAGATGGCCGCCAGATTCGTGTTCAAGATTATCAAGTACTTACTCAACAAATACGCCTTCGCACCAACTGAGCGCTTCAAATCTGTGAGGCGACATCTTTAATTTTGTCCCCAGAGGTTGTGAAGTCGTAAATTAAATTAAAGTTAATTTACGTTGCCTATCAAGAAAAGTTGGCCTTCTGTTCCTCAACAGCTATATTCTTAATAATTTCTTCCACCGTTGGACTAAATTTCTGAGAACTTTTTCTTTACTTTTTCTTAAACAAACAATGAAAACATTTTAAAAGTGACGGAAAGATTGGATACGAATGTCAGCAAGTTCTTATTCTGAATCTCCTGCGCGGCCATTTGACCTCAGTATGACGTCACGGGTATCTCTATATGCATTAAGTGGTACGAGCAAGATTTTCTTACAACTTGGCGGCCAATAAATTTGCATTAGTACTTTCAATTGTACGGAGAAAAAAACGTTCGTTTTTGTGCGAATTACTTTGTCTTGCAATGTGGCACAAAGTTGAATTCATTTTTCCACACGTAAGGGCTTTTCAGTGCAATTTATATGCATCATTGTTGAACGAAAAGTTGGAAGAAAATGTAGCTGGTTAGGTATTCCTTGCCCTTCGCCTGTGAGCAGTAGCGTAAGCCACTGACTGATCCATTAGTATAGATAATCATACGGTTTCGAGTTCAGTTTGGAATTAATTTGCACGGGTGAGTTTTTCAAGAGGCTGAAATTGCACGAGCCACTTCGGCGATGGAGGAAGTGCCGGAAGATCTTTCTTGAAGCCATTTTTTTCTCATTCGAGAAAACTTTTTTCAAAGTTTCCGCACAAAATTTTCGTCATCATTTTACGTGATATCGTTGCTTAGAAATTTCCTATTGTCTTTCAGCCAATCATAATCCAGATTTACGATGTGTAATTTGCACTGGTGTGACATTTTTTGAACTGGTGTTACAGTTTTTGCAGTGGTGCTACACTTGAACTGTACTGCTCTCAGTCAGTCACAATCGAGTAATTTTTTCAAGCATATTATTAGTGTAGGAAATCGAGTGAATGCGAGTCCAATAAAGGATTTACATTACGAAAGATATTTGAAAATTCTCTAAAAAATACACGAGCCTTTAGGCCAGTGCAATTTGAAAGAATTTTAAAATATCACGAGTAGTGTAAACCCTTAATTGCTCGGGCTTTCATACGATTTCTCATTTATCATATTACTTAGAAAATAATCAAGGAGCGCCCGTTAATTTGCACTGAATTAGCAATAAATTGGCCTCCTCTCCGGAGAGAGCCAATCACAATGAAGTAATCTTCTCAGCCATATAACAAATTCTACAATATTGTCTATTTAAAACTGTTGTTAATATGTTGATAGTTTATTTGATAGCTTTTGGCTATACTACATGAAAAACCACGCAACGTTAGAACGCCAAAAAATCCGCGGTAAGTTTAAAGTCCAAATTGACAGACTTTCTCAAACCATTTTTTTCTTTTTAAACATTATTTCAACAAATAATGTTCTATTAAGACCACATCAGTATTTCAAATAATTTAGCCTCAATGTTTTCAAAGGTAAAGGATATCTTTCACGCAAATGGGCAATCTAAAATATAAAACCAGGAACTGAAGGTTGCTTATGTATTTGGTGTTTTAAATTTTTTTTATTGGACTGGAATGTTAAAGAAATCTGACTGCTGCATTTCTGAATGTTAAACGTTCCATCAGAGTTGAAACTCTGTTGTTTTAATAGTTTAATACTCTCGGTGAATAAAATCACGGAGAAAGATATAAAATTTCAAGGTGTAACGAATTTACAAGGAAAGAATTACACGAGAAGCAAGGTCAGTTATCACTGATAAAGGACATGATTCCTGAAAATCTACTCCATATATGTGTCACATCATGACGCATTTCGTTTTATCACCTCGCAGACCGGAGCGTGAAAGCAAAGTCATTGGAAGTTTGTTAAGGGATCGTGTGAAAATTGTCATTGAACAAGCCTGAAGGTAATACTGTCCGATCGCCGCCACTGGAAAACGGAAAGGCAATTTAGTCTTCACCTTCCATTCATCGTTATCGGGATCATAGCATTCAACAGCATGATGCGAGTCGTTGTCATAGCAACCACCCAGTACATACACCTTGCCGTCACAGCATACCATACTGCTTAAAAAACTCGGGTTCGCGTTCAAGTTGGCAATAAAGTGCCACTCATCTGTGGTTTCGTTGTACACTTCACAAGTGTTTGATGTCATTCCTTCTCGATCTAGTCCACCAGCAATAAACAGTCTATCTTTCGTTGCCGCTCCACAAGCAAACATTCTTCCTTCTTGAACGTCAGCGACCTTGTCCCACTGGTTTTGATTCACGTCATACCTGTGAACATCCGGGAGATTTTTGTAGCGGTGCTGCTCCCGGACGCCACCACCAATGAAATAGATAAAATTGTCTTTGACTACGACACAAATTCCTTCCTTTGAACCCAAATCAAACGATGATATTTCCTGCCATTCGTTTGATTCGGGGTTGTACTTTCTTAGGAAGGAAACATATTTTTTCCTTGCATAACACAAGCAGCTTAAATTTTCACATCTAAGACATCCATCGGAAACCAATGTGTAGACTTCGTCTTCGTTTCTAACGAATATTTGCCTGACATATCTGGTTTCCTCCAATTGCTGCCTCATCCAACTGTCAGACAAGGGATCATAACATAGCAGTTCCGAATGTATAAAGCCTGAAAGTTTTACAAAGTACAGCTTACCATGACGAGAGAACACTTCGAAATCCTTCGAATTTGAAATTGAATTCTCTCCTAACAGATACCACTGATCCTCGCGTGGAGAATAGCACAGAATATATTTTCCCAGAAATGCAACTATAAAAGAGGTCTGTTGCGACTTTCTCGGATTTCTGTGGTTTTTCGAGTTTTTTGTCTCTACAGCATCCATAACAAGGCTCAGACACGCTTCTTTAGATTTCACAAGATCATTTGAAAGGATCTCGCTGCATAGAAAGTCACGTGATACATATGCAAGTCGAACTTGACGAAATAGGTTGGCGAAATAATTTTTTCGCTCGTCTTTGTCATGTTCAATCCATGTTAGAACGATTTTAAACACATCTTCCTCGTCACCAATGACCACTTCATCACTTGAGATCCACCCTTCGACCTCTTCGCTCGACATGCTCAGAAACTCGTCTGTTTTCGCTACAGCTGTGAAGTTTGCAAGGATGAAGTTCTTGATCTTGGAAACAAGTTCGTTGCATTGATATTTTTCTGCAAAGCAGCAGGTTGAAATACAATTTGAAGCATTCAGTTCCCGAATTACAATCTCCTCAGCTAGAGGTTTCAGATTTGGAAGAAACAAATAGTCGGCCATAACGATCAGACCTTCGGCGATCTCTTGAGTCGATATTCGCACACCACCAGTGTAAATGAATTCCAGTGTAGCCGCCATAACAGAGTCGTTGAACATCTCCAGCTGAACTATTCCCTCTTTAGCCTCCTTCATGTCGCTGTTCAGCAGCTTTTCAAAGAAAGGACTCGCTGCTGAAAGAACGTCTTTATGCGCTCTGAATTGCTTGCCATGTTCCACCACCAAAGTTAAGTCATATGGATATTCGCATGTCTCCCGTGGAAAAACTGAACTGAAACTTTCTTTATGTGGAGTGAAACTCTCAGAATTATCGATGATGGGCAAAAAGGCTTCCATAAGTAAACGATGTAGATGCTTGTGATGACTAACGACAATAATATGGTAATTTTTTAGTAATCACTCAGTGGCAGCCTAGTGACGTCATGGAACTTAAAAGGCTTTTTAACGTAGGGTTATTTTCGGGAGAAGGGGGATATCATTGGAAGCTGGGACATTTCCGTTTCCGGATCAAAAATTCGTAGGTTTATATTTGGAAGTCTACAAATTGTAAAACGTGCAGCTTGCCATAACAAGAGAACATTGCGAAATCCTTAAAGTTTGAAATTGATTCTCTACTAACAGACACTATCAGACTACAGTCCTTACGCAGTTCTCCGAACATACTGTGACTACGGACTCAACACAACTGAACAGGCTGCATGTAATGATGGATTTTATAATCAAAAGAAGTTAGATAGTTCTTCTAAGAGTTATTTCCAGGTAAAAGCCCAACATGTTCAGTATATTTGGAAGCGCTTTGGGGGCATATTTTCGGGAGGGTTTATTTCCGCAATTTGTTGTGATCGCACACACAGACAGCTCTTCAGCCCTAAAATGCCTCCACGTAGGACGCGGCTCAATACTGGAGTGAAAGCAGTTTGTGGAATCAACGCCATCTAATTTTCGCAACATGACGGCTGCAAATTAATTTTAAAAGTATTTGTGTCACTCTAGAAACTGTTGATTTTAAACTAATGATATCGATTTAGGAAACCATGCTGTCGTGAGTTTCTCAGCCGCTGTAAAGAAATTGTCAAGTCACTTTTACGTATTACGCAATGGTGACTTACGTAAGCACGAACGTAAAAATTACGTGTTAGTGGAAATCGACTCAACAAATTTATTGCTCGCAGGAATGGAAATTATTCAAAGCACGTTTTGTTGACGCACTTTCTACGCAGGCAATAATTTTTTTTTTTTTTTTGTGGCACTCACAGATCAGCTTTTTTCTTTCAAATTTCCACATGTCGCTCCGAAAAATACGTAAAGATGGCCGGCACATTTACATTGTTGATGTGAAATCGTTCGTCGGGTGTCAATGCCTACCACTGGGCCGATTTTGGTCACTCCAGTGACCATAGATTGAAAACGTGACAGAAAATTGGCGTTACTTTCGATTCTCACCAAATTTGGACAGTGGGATGATCTCATCATTAGCCAATAACAGGCCTTATTATATGGCTAGCTCCGCGAGCGGGCAAGATGAATCAAATCCTGCGCTGTGATTGGCTACCCGAGCGGGCAAGATGGAGCTATCTTGCCCGCTCGGGACTACCCGCCGTGTCCCGCAAGAAAAATTTCCCCGAAAGCCATATAATAAATCCTTTATTGACCAAGCTTGGTCGGTCAAGATGGCTGGATATTGGCCTCGTTCTTTTTTTGCGAGTTTATGGACCTCGACTCCGTCTCGGTCCATAAACTCGCAAAAAAAGAACTTGGCCAATATCCAGCCATCTTGACCTTACACTTGGTCAATAACCCATATATTTTTCAGCTCTTTTCGTCATATGCCCCCCTCGGGAGATTTTTGGCAAGTTAGTTAATTAAGTATGCAAGCCAACGTAATGGCGGACGCTCTCGGCGAAATGTTTATTTGCTCAAAATTGGGGCAAAATCTTTCGGAGATGGAAGTCAGGACATTTGTAAGGATACAGAGAGTAATTTGGGACCAGTTGCTGGCTTCTAAGGCTGAATTTATCCAGAAGTAAGCTGTATTTTCGTTTTCGTGCCGAAAGCCACGCGGTGAAATATCGGCTTGTTTTGCTGTCCTGTTCTGTTTTTTCTCTTGGTCTTTTTTCTAGCCTGCCGAGGCCATTCTTTCGTCTAAATCAGTTGAAAAAAGTTCGAAAATGATGTTCCCATTCAAGTTTAAGCTCCCAGGTGATAATTCTGGAGTTTTTTGGCCGAAACGTCGGCTTTGTTATGTCCGTGTTTTTCGGTTGCTATGGGCGACCGTAGCGCCCTTTGTTAGGTCAAGTCTGAGAAGTGAGGTCGCAAAAAAATTCTAATTAATTCTGGTTTTGTTCGATTTCGCTGAAATTTTAACACGATAAAGCTGGATTGTTAAGGAATAGATTTACGTTCTACCGATGTGTGGTAGCTATTAACACTAAAGTGATATATCGCTTCAAAATCAGGGTTTTGAAGAGACTTTTTTTGCAACGTGTGGGTTCGGCGTGATTTTGTAATCGGAAGATTTTGTTGACCCCAAAGGAAAAAATATCCCGAAAAGGTCATTTCATCGACGATTCAAACGAATATAAATATGTATATGTTCCGAGCTAACTTTCTGGTGAAAAAATATAATTTTTGACGCGCGCTGGGTTTTTAATTTTTTTCCCGCGAAACACAGGGTATGTGAAGAGTTAAAACTACCTTACCGTGAATATTTCGGCAAAGTGACCACATTATTAGCCATTTGTGTCACACTTGAAAGCTGATTTCATGTCTCGTTTGAACCGACCATTAATATGGTCGATTGCTCGAGTAACTGATTATTTTCCTATTTAATTGCTACCCTGAATAATAATAACCTTTGCTCCTTCAGTCTATATGTAAAGTTATAAGAATTCGTGTAATATTTATCCCGGGCAATAACGGCCACGATTCAAAATATTTTTAAATATTAAAATGGCCAAACTTAATGTTTCAAATTCTCTAAACTTCATTTGACATATAGCGCAATATTGGTGAATTCCCGCAAAGGTACGAATTTTTTTGATAACAAATAAATTACAATAAAATATCATCAAGGTTTTAAATGAACTTTATTATAACACTGAAAGTGTACTAACTACGTACCCTGAATACTCCTATCTTTATTCCTAAAAAAATAGTTCTGGTTATTGGCGAATGTTTTGCCGTTACGAACACATGAACATGCTACGTTCAACTGTTGCAAACAACGAAATTCACGCGCACAATACTACAAACCCTTATGCTTTCAATCTACCAGATATTATTACAAACTGGGTCATTGGATTATGCAATTCGAGAGTTTTCATTGGCTTAGCCATCATGGGTTATAAGCCACTGATTCCATGCTCTACAAATGTGGTGAGCATGAGCGTGATTTTTGGGGGCATTTTTATCTTTATTTTAGTCTATATTGTTTTCTATATTTTGGAGACGTTTTTAAAAAAACAATTATTCCACTCGCGCTTGTTGGATATGAAATGATTGCAGCCAACTCGGCGCCATGCGCCTCCTTGGTTATCCACCATCTCACATCCAACGCGCCCTCGTGGAATAATTGTTAATTATCGGACAGACATTGAGAAATTTTCTGTTTGTTTTGTTTTATTCAAGGACCCAAATTTCATTAGTCCCTCAACACCTGCGATTCAATAAAGCTCTTAACAAAATTCTCGCTCGTGATTGGTTCTCGGCGCGCCGACCAACGTCATTCACGCGCCGATTACGCGCACTTTAATTTCTTCACTCTCAATGTTTGCTACAATTTTAAAACTTTTGGAAAGCGCTACAAACTTTCTCGCTCAAAAGAAGTTCTCAAAAGACATTTTTAATTCCGAAATTTGTAATAGATACGATTAATTAGTAGTTGAACCTCAAGTCGTGCTTGAAATTACTCGCGCGATTACTCCCTAACCCTAATATACTTGAACAACTGATTGACTGAGAGCAGTTCAGTTCAAATGTAACACCAGTGCAAAAAGTGTAACACCAGTGCAAATTACACACCGTAATTCTGGATTATGACTGGCTGAAAGACAATAGGATATTTTCTGAGCCAATGATATCAAGTAAAGTGATGACGAAAATTTTGTGTGGAAACTTTGAAAAAAGTTTTCTCTAATGAGAAAAAATGGCTTCAAAAAAGATCTTCCGCCACTTCGTCCAAACGAATTTTTTTTATTGATGTTTATATCATTAATAAGTACTTTCATACGGTTTTCCTCGTTCAATTTGAAATTAATTTGCACTTGTGAGTTCTTCAAAAAGCTGAATTTGCGCTGGTACAAATTAATTCCAAATTGCACGCGAAATCGTATGATTACCCACACCAATCTTATTGTACTCCACTCGGTCCAGTTACTATATATGGGTTATTGACCAAGCTTGTCTACGTCTCGGTCCATAAACACACAAAAAAAAGAACTTGGCCAATATCCAGCCATCTTGACCGAACAAGCTTGGTCAATAAAGGATTTATTATATGGCTTTCGGGGAAATTTTTCTTGCGGGACACGGCGGGTAGTCCCGAGCGGGCAAAAAAGCTCCATCTTGCCGGCTCGGGTAGCCAATCACAGCGCGGGATTTGATTCATCTTGCCCGCTCACGGAGCTAGCCATATAATAAAACTTGTTATATAACTATACCACTTTTGGACTCAACGCCTTGTGTTAATCTTAGTTTTAATAGCTTTTAATATCGATTGGAGGCCGCACAGACATATGCTTTATACTTGCTTTATAGTTTCTTTTCGGTCTTCTCGCCACTTTTTCTCTTTAATCTAGTTTTATTTGGATTGACTAGTTCATTTCTTTTGCATATCAGTATGGGGCAAATATTAAATCAATAATAATATAATATTCCCCAATTTTCAAAACTGCGTATGGTCCTAAAAATATTTGAAGGTTAGTAAACACGATATAATCCATTTTGCGCGGAAACCTGTTCGCTTCTCACAACAAATAATGTCCGCGGACAAATATCCGGGCATATTTTCGCGCTAAATGGAGGCTATTGTTTATGACCATTCTTACAAAGAACCAAGAGTGAAAATTACTTGTTACTCGGTTTGTTCACAGGATTAAACACCTGCGTGCATAAGGTGTTTCGGCTTTGTCACGAGACACGACAAGGGAGGCCGAAGCTTTCTTTTGAACCTTGCAGTCACTAAGGAGTCCCTTAAAAATTCTCAACGAACAAGCGTTTACACGGTCAGAGCAGTCACAAAGACGGTACTTTCGGGCCTCCGTTGCGTTAACGCGCAAAGGTATTTCAGTTCTTTCGTTCCATTCGTCTTTATCTGGGTCATAGCACTCAATCTTTGTCCCTAGCGAGTCGCTGTCGTAGAAATGTCCTAATGCATACAGTGCATCGTCCACGGACAAGATCTGTGGAACCGCGTCGGAAGGCATGTACAAGCTTGCAATAAACTGCCATTCGTTCGTTGTTTCATCGTAGACTTCACAGGCATTTGATATCATTTTATAACGATTAATTCCGCCAGTGACAAAAATTTTCCCGTGCGCGGAAGCTGCGCAAGCAAACGCTCTCTCTATCTGCAAGTTGGCTAGCTTGTCCCCCTGTTTTTTAACGAGATCGTACCTGTAAACATTTGGCAGCACTGGGCGCCTCCAGTGGTTTCGCATTCTTCTTCCTCCAATGAAATAAACAAAACTGTCTTTCGCTAAAATGCACATTCCTTCTTGGGAAGATAAACTCACCATTGTGAACTTTAATGATGATATATCTTCCCAAGTGTTTGATTCGGGTCTGTACTTCGAGATGTACGGAGGAACGTCGTTCGGGTGATTTTCCGTGAATTCCGACACCAAAGCGAACATTTCGTCCTCATTTCTAGCAAATATTTGCCGCACATTCCTGCCTTTTGGGTATGGAAGCGACCTCCAAATGTTAGAGAGTGGATCATAGCATATCAGTCGTTGCAAAGGTGGGCAGATACAATAAAGCTTCCCTTGACAAGGTATCAGTTGAGAAGGGGGATTGCAAAATGAAAACGCCCGGGAAAATGAGTTTTTACCTATCCTACACAACTTGTCCTCGCGAGGAAAAAATCCCAAGATATGCTCTTCGAGGCAGCATACAATGACAGTGGTTTCCAGGCACTTTCTTGGTCTGGTAGGGAGATCGTGATAGCTTTTGCAGTCAATCACCTTCATTGCGTCCTTCACAAGGTCCAAGCAATCTCCATTGCCTCTTACGAGCTCATTCGTCACGACATCACTTTGTAGATAGTCACGCGTGACATAAACAAGGCGAACGTGTCGAAATAATTCGGTGAAATGTTTCTTTCGTTCAGTTTTGTCACGATTAATCCATCTTAGAATGATCTTAAATACATCTTCCTCTGCACTAATATCTATCTCATCGCTTGAAATCCACATTTCAATTCGTTTGCTCGACATATTCATAAACTCTTCTGTTTTTGCCACGGTGGTGAAATTTGAAAAGATAAACTGTCTGGCCTTCGAAAGAAGTTCCTCGCATTGGTATATTTCCGCAAAATGGTAACTTGAAATGCAGTTCGACACATTCAACGTCTTTAGATTTACTGCAACCCGCTTGGCGAGAGTTTTGAGTTTTGGAAGAAACAAATAATCAGCCAAAACTATTAGGTCTTCAGCAATCTCTAGAGTGGATATCTGAGTATTTCCGGTGTAAATAAACTCTAGTGTTGCCGCCATCACAGCCTCGCTAAACAACTCCAACCGAACTATACCTTCTTTAGACTCCTTCATGTCGCTGTCTAGCAGCTTTTGAAAGAAAAGACTTGCCTCTGAAAGAACATCTCCATGAGCTTTAAATTCTACTTTCCCACCATTGACAACCAGAGTAACATCGCATGGATGGTGGGGCGTTTCTCTCGGTTTGAAAACGCGTTTGAAACTTCCTTGTTCGCGGTTATCACGATTCAGTAATAAGCCTTCCATCTAAAGCTATCTAAAAATCAAGTTTTGGCCGATGAGGTTCAGTCAAAGGTTGGCGTGACTTCTTTCAAAGCTAATGACCGTCTCGGGACCGTCACAGGTAATTCGCGTGCCCGTCAAGAGTCAAGGCTAGTTTTGGACTAAAACTACTAGAATCCTTCACATAGTTAGGACAATTATTATCCGCACCCTATTGTGCTTCAAAACTTTAAATGATACTGAAGGACAAACGAAATGAATCGTAGCTAGTCAGATGACGACATGCAAGGTGCAATCTACGTCCGAGTCAACCTCGTTCCCAGGGTCCTCTCTCTACCTCGATACTTTCTCGAGGTAGAGAGAGGACCCTGGGAACCAGGTTGGCGCCGAGTGTCATGTTGCTATCATAATAAATGATGTCATTTCCCGCTTTTTCCCGGAATGTTCATGTATCTTTCATTGCATGCACAAATGAAGTTTGCTCAATGGGATTGGAAAAAAAGTAGCTCAAAACTGCCCCACACAACGATCAAAAAACGTAGCTGATCGAGCTGGAAGTTACAATCCGTGTAAACGTAGAATGATCATTTTAAAATTCGCGCGGCGCAGTGGGATGGGGCAAAATTGAAAGTGACCGAGTTCTGGTCATGGGACTTGGTTTTGGAGATTTTGGGGGCTGTTTTGAATTGGTTTTCGACGAAGAAAACACGAAAGAACAAGCTGATATCGGTACCCAAGGTGAGGAAGTTATGCTAGCTAAAACGTTAATTACGAAAAGCAGAGCATGACGGGACGCACGGGGCTTCTACTGTAAGTACCGCAGAGAAATGGTAGGAGCTTTTCCTAGCATTCCTTACATACTCTCACTAGGGTTCTTCGTCTTGCGGCCAGGGAAGGCGTCATAATCTGTTTTAAAGACTTGTGGATGATATTAAATAAAAAAAAAAACCAGAAAGGGCCGATGGAGTATGAGACGAGCTTTAAAATGAAGTCACGATATTAATAGTGCTTTAAAAGTAAACAGTGCGTTCGAGTCATTCCCGATGCTTTCAAATGATGGCGGACTCCACCGACGCCAATAATCTGGAGCAAAACAAGGTCATTATATATCGGATCACGTCTAAACACACGTGAAGAAAGACTTGGGCAGGAAAAAAACGTGAGCGGACAAAACTGGGGAATGCCGATAAATCAAGTAATCCCGCAATGATGAACGAATTACACAACATGAACCTTCCTCTGCTTCTCCCCTGAACCAAGTTCAGATCTACGAACTGAACCTGAAGATACCAAAGTGCCTACAAATGGCTGTTGAGCGCGGTGAGCAGACGTAAATGTCTTGTTTACCTAATGAAAGCCATCACAATAAACTCTGAGCCCCGGGGGAGGTACTTTGGGAATTTGTGGGTAGGGATGTGCCGCTGGGACCCTGGAACCCTTAGCCTATACCAGAGCTAGTTCAGCTGAATTTTGCTACCCTATACTAGAGAAAACTCCCCCAAATCCCCCCATCTATCAACACTGTTGAGGCTGATTTGCGTAAATTTAAACTTGTTGATTTGATTTTTTTTTATATATATTTTTGAGTAGTAATTCCTGGTTTCCTTAGTCTGGACGAAATCTTCAACCAACTAGTCAGTTTTGTGAAAAATGATACCCTATTCTAGACCCAAAAGCTCTGATTTATATACCCTTTCCTAGAGTAAACTGCTTGAAAACCATACCCTTCACAGCGGCACATACCTATATGGCCCATATATGGCAGTGCCCCCCCCCCCCCGGGCTCTGAGCTTGCATCGAGATGCTTGTCCGGGCGTAAAGGAGCGTTTGATTAATCAATCTAAAACAGATCTTAAGGAATAAAATCCCAGATGATCTGGAATACTTGTCTGAATATGTCGTTGGCAGTGGGAGCCACATGCAGTATTATAATGCTCGGCAATTGAAGTTATTGTGTAGAAAATATCGCATAATTACACAGCTGAGAGCAAAAAGAAAAAGTGCGAGGAGAAACTTAGTATATGGAGTTAAGATAGATTGTCAGTGCTTTAGGTGACCATGCACGGCTACCAATGGCTTGGCCAATCGCTTGGCCAATGGCTCGTACACGCAACGAATCGTAAAAGTCGGTAAGTAACGAACTCCGAAAGAAGTGAGCCCACCCCCCCCCCCCCCATCCTCTGAAAATAGAGGAACTAAGGTTCAAAAGTATAATTATTTTTCCAATCAATAACCTGAATAACGTACGATAAACTGCTGGCGATTCAACTAGGGAACGTATAGCTTATTCCAGGAGGCGTCATGAAGCGCCCTGGTGAAACCAACCCCGCAAAATTTTCATCAAGTAACAATAAGGTACTAACAGGACCTTTTCTTCAAATTGAAATTACTAAAATTGACAACTTTGCATCATTTTTAACAGGAACGCATAAAAAGAACGTTTAATCATATTGAAATTAAACACTCGACAAGAGCAGTTAAATATTTATAAAGCAGACTAACGTAGCAGTGCATCATGAACAGTAAAAATAGTTTAAGGTATCTTACATCACGGTCTACATATAAAGTGCCCACCCATGTGCCAGCAACATAAATTTGAACTGGAACGAAGAATTTCTAAACGATTTATAAAAACTCAGTGTTTTTACGAATTACACCCACAGCCTTAGAGAAATACAGCCCTGTTCTCATAGAATTAAAAAAAATAATAATAAAAAAAAACACCAGGAAGAGATACTTACAGTAGAAGTCATTTGCGTCCCCTCCTGGGGTGAGAGATTCTCGCCCATATCAACTTTCTTTTCTCTCGTAAGTTCTCGCGCGTTTGAAGATGCGCCAGACTCGCGTTTTAGGTGCGCGGATCTTAACCAATGCTTACTGAACTTTTCAAAGATGCTACTTTTAGCACCGCTCCAAATCTTTACACGTGTGTTTCACTTGTGGAAGTCTATCGATTTGGACAGTGTTTGGGTTGGAGATTCTCGCCCATATCAACTTTCTTTTCTCTCGTAAGTTCTCGCGCGTTTGAAGATGCGCCACACTCGCGTTTTAGGTGCGCGGATCTTAACCAATGCTTACTGAACTTTTCAAAGATGCTACTTTTAGCCCTTCCCCAAATCTATTCACGTGTATTTCACTTGTGGAAGTCTATCGATTTGGACAGTGCTTTGGTTAGAGATTCTCGCCCATATCAACTTTCTTTTCTCTAGTAAGTTCTCGCGCGTTTAGAAATGCGCCACACTCGCGGTTTTGGTGTCGGGATCTTAAACTATGTTTACTGGACTTTTTAAAGATGCTAGATTTGGCCCTTTCTCAAATCTACACACGTATATTTCACTTGTGGTAGTCTGTCGCTTTGGACAATGCTTGGGTTAAAGATTCTCGCCCATTTATATTTTTTTTCTCTCGCGTGTTTTCGCGCGTTTAGAGATGCACCACACTCGCGTTTCAAGTGCAGGAATCCCAGCCAATGCTTACCTAACATTTCAAAGATGCTACTTTTAGCCCTCGCCCAAATCTAAACACGTGTATTTCACTTGTGGAAGTCCATCGATTTGGACAGTGTTTAGGTTGGAGATTCTCGCCCATATCAACTCTCTTTTCTCTAGTAAGTTCTCGCGCGTTTAGAGATGCGCCACACCCGCGGTTTTGGTGTCGTGATCTCAAACTATGCTGACTGGACTTTTTAAAGATGCTAGATTTGGTCTTTTCTGAAATTTACACACGTATATTTCACTTGAGGTAGTGTGTCGCTTTGGACAATGCTTGGGTTGACGATTCTCGCCCATTTATATTTTTTTTTCTCTCGCGTGTTTTCGCGCGTTTAGAGATGCGCCACACTCGCCATTTCGGTGTCGATGTCTCAAACTATGCTACTGGACTTTTTGAAGATGCTAGATTTAGCCCTTTCTCAAATCTACACACGTGTATTTCACTTGTGGAAGTCTGTCGATTTGGACAGTGTTTGGGTTGGAGATTCTCGCCCATATCAATTTTCTTTTCTTTCGTAAGTTCTCACGCGTTTAGAGATGCGCCACACTCGCGTTTTAAGTGCAGGGATCCCAACCAGTGCTTACCTAAGTTTTTAAAGATGCAACTTTTAGCCTTCCATCAAATCCACACACGTGTATTTCACTTGTGGAAGTCTATCAATTTGGACAGTGTTTATGTTGGAGATTCTCGCCCATATCAACTTTCTTTTCTCTCGTAAGTTCTCGCGCGTTGAGAGATGCGCCACACTTGCGTTTTAGGTGCGGGGAGCTCAACCAATGCCTAGCTAACTTTTTAAAGATACTACTTTTAGCCCTGCTCCTAATCTTTACACGTGTATTTCACTTGTGGAAGCCTACTGATTTGGACAGTACTTGGGTAAGAGATTCTCGCTTATATCAACTTTCTTTTCTCTCGTAAGTTCTCGCGCGGTTAGAGATGCGCCACGCTCGCGGTTTTGGTATCGGGATGTTAAACTATGTTTACTGGACGTTTAAAGATGCTAAATTTGGCCCTTTCTCAAATCTACACACGTGTATTTCACTTGTGGAAGTCTGTCGCTTTGGAAAATGCCTGGGTTAAAGATTCTCGCCCATTTATATCTTTTTTCACTCGAGTGTTTTGGCGCGTCTAGCAATGCGTCAAACTTGCGTTTTTGGTGTGCGGATCCCAAACTATGCTTACGGTTTCCTTTAAAAATGCTAGTTTTGGCCCATCCCCAAATTTGCGAAAACGTATTTCACTTGTACTGAACTTTTCAAAGATGCTACTTTTAGCACCGCTCCAAATCTTTACACGTGTGTTTCACTTGTGGAAGTCTATCGTTCCAGAAATTCTTCGTTCCAGTTCAAATTTATGTTGCTGGCACATGGGTGGGCACTTTATATGTAGACCGTGATGTAAGATACCTTAAACTATTTTTACTGTTCATGATGCACTGCTACGTTAGTCTGCTTTATAAATATTTAATTGCTCTTGTCGAGTTTTTAATTTCAATATGATTAAACGTTCTTTTTATGCGTTCCTGTTAAAAATGATGCAAAGTTGTCAATTTTAGTAATTTCAATTTGAAGAAAAGGTCCTGTTAGTACCTTATTGTTACTTGATGAAAATTTTGCGGGGTTGGTTTCACCAGGGCGCTTCATGACGCCTCCTGGAATAAGCTATACGTTCCCTAGTTGAATCGCCAGCAGTTTATCGTACGTTATTCAGGTTATTGATTGGAAAAATAATTATACTTTTGAACCTTAGTTCCTCTATTTTCAGAGGATGGGGGGTGGGCTCACTTCTTTCGGAGTTCGTTACTTACCGACTTTTACGATTCGTTGCGTGTACAAGCCATTGGCTAAGCGATTGGCCAAGCCATTGGTAGCCGTGCACGGTCACCTAAAGCACTGACAATCTATCTTAACTCCATGTACTAAGTTTCTCCTCGCACTTTTTCTTTTTGCTCTCGGCTGTGTAATTGTGCGATATTTTCTACACAATAACTTCAATTGCCGAGCATTATAATACTGCATGTGGCTCCCACTGCCAACGACATACTCAGACAAGTATTCCAGATCATCTGGGATTTTATTCCTTAAGATCTGTTTTAGATTGATTAATCAAACGCTCCTTTACGCCCGGACAAGCATCTCGATGCAAGCTCAGAGTTTATTGAGATGGCTTTCATTAGGTAAACAAGACATTTACGTCTGCTCACCGCGCTCAACATCCATTCGTAGGCACTTTGGTATCTTCGAGTTCAGTTCGTAGATCTGAACTTGGTTCAGGGGGAGAAGCAGAGGAAGGTTCATGTTGTGTAATTCGTTCATCATTGCGGGATTACTTGATTTATCGGCATTCCCCAGTTTTGTCCGCTCACGTTTTTTTCCTGCCCAAGTCTTTCCTCACGTGTGTTTAGACGTGATCCGATATATAATGGCCTTGTTTTGTTCCAGATTATTGGCGTCGGTGGAGTCCGCCATCATTTGAAAGCATCGGGAATGACTCGAACGCACTATTTACTTTTAAAGCACTATTAATATCGTGACTTCATTTTAAAGCTTGTCTCATATTCCATCGGCCCTTTCTGGTTTATTTTTTATTTAATATCATCGACATGTCACTGAAACAGATTTTGACGCCTTCCCTGGCCGTAAGACGAAGAACCCTAGTGAGAGTACGTAAGGAATGCTAGGAAAATTTCCTACCATTTCTCTGCGGTACTTACAGTAGAAGCCCTGTGCGTCCCGTCATGAGGTAAACTGAAACTGTTTCACCCTGAAAAACATCCATTGGAAGTATCCTGATAATATTTTTAACTTATAGCTCAGTTAGCAACAATTTACAATTTCTGATCCGATGGAGTGCATCTTTAATAAGATAAATTCTTAAATGTGTGCTCTGTCCTGGTGCCTGGTGTGCAGGCGAACAAGTGAGCTACTGCACTACACTGCTTCATCTTAGTTGATTACTTTTAAAAATTAGGGTTAGGGTTGCATTTTAGTTATTTACTTTTAAGGGAAGAGGGTGATTAATAGAGATGGTTTCTAGAGTTTTAAGAAGGTTGAATTATAAGTGAGCTTATTACAGAGCTACAACTATCTTACTCGTGAGAGGGGCATAATAGAGATTACAGCGAGTCAGACATCAATGTGGTCTGTACACTTTGCACTTTTATTACCCTTGTTTTAATTTTTAAGGCCGGCTACATTTGTTATCATTTGAGTTCAAGAGGGCTGAATTACAAGCGAGCTTATTACAGACCTACAACTATCTTATTCGTGAGAGGGGCATAATAGAGATTACAGGGAGACATCAATGTCCTCTGTACACTTCACACTTTTATCGCTTTTTTTTAATCTCCAAGGTGTGCCACATTTGTAATTATTCGAGTTCAAGAGGGCTGAATTATAAGCGAGCTTATAAGAGACCTACAGCTATCTGACTAAGGAGAAGGGCTTAAAAGAGATCACTGCGAGACATCACTCTAGTGTCGAAGCCCACTTTTATTACTTTCTGAATTTCTAACGCCAGCTACATGTATGTGCATTCCGGCATTTCCTCAACTTACTGAGGTAACAAACAACAACTTAATTAAGTGAAGACCCCGGTGTTGAATAACCATTCATGCACGCTTGCGAACATGGATTATGAGAATTCCTCGTTTAGGAAGCATTTACAGTGACACTATGTCCAATACTAAGATCTCTTCCATCAAATGTGTACGTTTGGCCATCGTCCCTGATGATGATCTAAAGAAAATTATAAAAGATAGAAATCATATGTATGATACATGTATATATTCGGTCTCTTGAGGAGGCGATGGAGGTCAGAGGCCTGGACCTAAATGAAAACCAGCTGATTTGGCTTCCTCTCTAAATATTGTGAATTTGTTTTTTGTGTTTTTGTTTTTTGTTTAATAATTATAAGTCGATGACCCGAACTGGAACACTTGTCATGACACTATACCTTGCTAAAGGTCCAGCCATCAAAATAACTTCCACTTGGGTTTTCCTGCAATCTAACCTTGAGCTTGCGAATAGGGCCTACATCCTTGAACGCCACAAGGTAACGGCCTGTCCTAATGTGAGAGACAATTATAGGCATATGAATTATCTCATTCAAAGTTCTTATCTCCAGAGTCAAACGTCTTGCCAGTTAATGATAGCTCAGTTTAATTGTGTGGACAAAAGCTCGGGGAAAGATCTGTTTAATCGGTTCATACTACATATGTGGATGAAATACTAGTGTGCGACCATTCAAATGAAAGATAATCTAAATGACTTCGATCAATACTTTCATATGGTGCTATTTATTATAACGTTATAAAATGTGGATTAAACTCCGCTTAGGCTGAGGGCGGGAGATGAATGACATTTGAGGCTAGGGGTTCATTCGTCAATTGCTGCTTGTAGGTTGTTAAAGCAACAACTTTATTTAGACTCGGACTTGTACCAGACTAGCTAATATTAAATTACAAAAAAGAGAGTACTGGCTGCCCTAAATAACCTTAAGGGGCTAAACTTTAGGCTATTCTACGTCATCTAACCTTGTATGACAGTTGCAGTATGCAGTAGATATGGAAACCTTAAAGCTGATTGGCCCAAAATTCAGTAAGCATACACGTGTTTTTCATGATTAATTTCTACTCTATTTTGTGTTGTAAATTACACCTTGCAAATGCAGTTGCATTCTTGCACAAAACTCAACATGTATCGTTTCATCTGTGTTTAATAATATAAATTATGACACCCAGTTAGGTCATCTTTGCCAGCTAAATATAGTCTCTTACTTTCCAGATTCAAAGTCGTCATGGTAACCACCTTTCGCCACGTTACTCTCTCCAGATCTCTTATCACCTTCACCGATCAGCTCGAGGTACAGAAAGGCATTTGTGCCATCCAGGAAGCCGTTTCCGGTTTGTACTGTCACCTCCATGTTTTTATCTGAATAACACACCACAACGTGAGCTACAGAGCACCTTCGCTTTCCGCTGTCAGCCACGCCAATATCAACCGCGTTATGGTTTTAATTTCTCAGGGAAATAAACGTGACTGTCCCTCGAGAGGTACGTTAATTGCGTCCATATTACAGTGGTATTTGTGTCAGATTGCATCGAGCTTTCATCAGAACAGTTACATAACGTAAAGTTTGGATCAGAAGCTTCTCAAACTCATTAATAATTCATCAAGTTAAAACAAAGAAAATCACAACCGTGAAGGAGGTTTGGATATCCGGTCTTAATTAGCATAGATTTTGACGATTTTACTTCTCCGTTTACTCCTTATTTTTTGCTTCGATTGAGAAGATATATCAAACACTGGAGACAGTGTTTCATCAGCTATCCAAACACCTCGAATTTCGTCAAAAAAACTCCGCTGCGCGTCGTCTTTTCAACTCTCTTCTCGATGTTTGGATATCCCGATGATACACAGTCTCTCGTGTTTTATACATTACATATCACCTAGAACAAGGTGATATGCTTCTGGTTTGGATCTAATGGAGGTTTTAGCTATCTTACGACACACTTCCTCGAAATATTAAAATACATTTTCCACCAAAACTGGAAAGATCTGTTAGGTTTCGACCAAGCGATCACCACTGAAGTAACGAGCGAGAAATATTAGTGTGTAAAGAAATAATTTTTCGGTTCAAAATTTCAGAACTTAGGGCGTGGGAGCTTAACAGTGTTCTTCAAATCAACTGATCCAACTGAATAGCACAATACCGCCCCTGGTCCACTCACCAAAGCTTTGCATTTATTTTACTTACATAAATCGCCACTCCCAGAACACTGGTACAGCTTGTTAATCTTCATGATGTCAGCCGCTGACATAGCGTTTTGGTTTCCAAGCTCCATATTAGGATCTGACCTCGCTTGCATTGTTACCAAGCCTGCTCGTTTAGCGAAGGCGGTGTTCTTGTACTGCATGATGGAATGCAGGTCGTAATCAAAGCCCAAATTATCCATGAAGCCGGGTTGATATATGCTCATGACTTCTTCCTTCCACCCTGTGGTTTGCAAAGACGTAATTATAATGATCATTTCTCTTCTTGGTTTACAAGGGATTTTGGGATAGGCAAAGGCAAAATAACTCAGCAAAGTCAGTTGTTGGGACAGAAACTTGCTCATGACGAAGTTTGTGGTGAAGAAATTAAATAAGTCGCAAATGTCAGATAACGTTTTGCTAAGCTTCGTCACCCATTTTGATTCACAGCTTCTGTAGTCAAACATGGCGGCCATGCAAGATAAATTAAGCACATCACATTTCTAAGGCCCGGGTCAAACGTCGAACTTCACATGAGACGAACTAAACTGAGCGAATTAAGTTCATAATAAAGTTCGAGTTCGTCCGACTGAATTTAGATCGACCAACACTTTTTAATTGGTCGATTTAAATTCGAATTAAGTTCCACGTTTGACCGGACGGTCCAGCTTCCCCTTTTGGATCGACTCAAATTGCAATTTAGTTCGTTCCATGTGAAGTTCGACTTTCGACCTGGGCCTAAGTTCCAAAATGTGGCATATCATTCTACCTATTACTGGGATTTATCACTTTCACATTGAAAGAATTGCTTTGCAAAAGTCGATTTCGTTTTCCTGTTACTCTATTCAATTGCATCAAATTACAAAAAAAAGCTATAGCAGTGCTCGAATACTTTCCAAAAAGTATCCTTCGACATATATGTGTTCAAAGAAAAGTCGTTTGGAAGCGTATCAAGAAAACCGGCTCGGAATTAGAATAAAAAGGGATTTAAACCGGGGGTTGTATTTAGAGAGACGTGGTCCGAATGCGACACATGTGGATAATTAGTTTTTGAATTGTGATCACCTCGATGCGCACAGCGGCGGTCAATTTGCCTTGGGGTACACCGGTGAGAATTGACTTTACGAGAGAAAAAATTACGCTGCCCACCCCCAAGTGCAGCTTAATTGTTCTGCCGAAAGTTTTCCGAACAACGGCGACGATTTTGGTTTGGCTTCGGACGAAGTCCCTCAGGGTTACCAAGAACAAAAGGCTATTCATTTTTGCTTAACGTGTGATGTTGAGCCGGAACAATAGACCATTTCTTGATACGAGAGTGAAAATATTTACGTTTTGTGCAATACAAAAACCTCCGTTCATTGCTATCACGAAAACGCCCTAAAAGAAAGCGCACTAGAATTTGTGCTTCAACAACCCTACGGCTCTCGGGTTCCAGCCACACTTTTCGTTAAAAGAAACTTCCATTCGAGTTTCTACAACTCGGTAGAAACACGGAAAACGTTTCCTATTGCTCAAAAAATATTTACAGGCAGATAGAATCAAAGACACATGACGTACCTTGAGCGATGTTTTCCTCAAAAATTTGTATATAGTCATCCCGGTCAGCTCTGTTGTGTTCGTCGTAAAACCCCAGCAAATAAACTAGCTCGTGTAAAATTGCTCCTTTGTTTTCGCAACCCTGGCCAACAAAGACGATTTCCTTTCCTTCTCGCTTCCCAATTGGAGAGGAACAACTGAAAATAAAAACATTCCAAAATTCTAATAATAACCAGAGACAACTTAAAGGAAGTTGCATTTTTTTAAAAATCCTAGATGGGCAAACTATTGGTTCTACGTTGGTCATCATTTTTGCCCGGTTTCCATAAAACTTATATAGCCTAACTCTGTTTGGTTTTCATCTTTCCTTATCTCCGTGTGCTCGATACTTACGTTGAACCAGGTTCAAAACTAACATAGTCCTCCTGTATGGTCCGGGGAAGAAACCTGACACAAGTTGCCGCCTGTAAATCCTGAATGGCGCGTTTTAGTTCTGATTCTGCTTTGGAATCTAGGCCTGTGTTTGATGAAAAAAATCTAGTTAACACCAGCTGATTAATAACTGAATTACCGACCGATCAAGCGACTGATTGACCTACCGACTGGCTGGCTGGCTGGCTGACTGACTGACTGACTGAATGAATGAATGAATGAATGATTGGCCTACAGACTGCCAGACAGACTGACTGACTGGCTGGCTGGCTGGCTGGCTGGCTGACTGACTGACTGACTGACTGACTGACTGACTGACTGACTGACTGACTGACTGACTGAATGACTGACATGCAGACAAACAAACATACAGAAACACAAACTTGCCGAGAAGGCTGGCACATACCATTGTCCACAACGAAAGGGATCCTGACAACAGGTTTTCCATCATCAGTGGAGGTAGTCCATTTGAGGGCAGCGGAACGGACCGCACCCCTTTTAGCTAAAACTCTGCTATCTTCAACAAATGGTTTCCTGAGATCTACAACAAAAGCGCACATTTCTCTGTTAGGTTAAGTGTCAAACGTGTTTTAATAGTCTACAAACAACCAAATTTGAATGGCTTAAAGGAGCCATCACGAACTGATTCCAAGATTTTAAGAACATGCTAATTTAGTAATTGGTGAAATTTTTAGTCCTTTTGGGTGTGATAGTGAGGGAGACACTACCTACAAAAAATTGCAAGCTTTTTGGGTGGGAAAAGCGCTAATGAGCCCATACATTCTCTGTAAAAGGAAAACCCCGCGTCATAGTTAAATAATACATCTTTGTAAATATAATTGTTGGGGCTGTTAATTGTATCATGCTTTTCAATGTGGAGTAAATATTTCTGTCGCTCGATTAGAAACTAAAGTGTAAAGAAAGATTCACTCATAATAATAAGGGGACTGCACTTTCAGCAACGCAGCTGTTTCCATGAAACGGACTCAACAAATTAACTGCAGATTTCTGAAACTGTCTCGTTCTTAATTTTAACAGTATCGATTCTAATCGGGCCGTCTATAAACTAATATTATAATTTGCTGCAAATTAAATGTTTAATCGTGTTCCAGGGGTACATCCCTTGTTTATTGTTTCACATGATTACTGTGAAAGTTCTCTTGGACCCGGATAAAATTTCTTGCGTGGACTTCATCAATTTCTGCTGGTTTGGGACGCGCAGCGTGTCCCATATTCAGACGTTTATTTGGACGGTATTACACAAGGTGGTAAAACAACGGGGTTATTGATTTGTCTCTGAATGTGTTGTAACATGTAGATCTGACTTTCTGTCGTCACTTTGGGAGAAATAACGTTCTGATCAATTACAAGACGGGATTTCCTGTATTTTAGGTTGTTTTGGACGTTCGAAGAAGTTCTTGTACCAAATATTTCAAAGGCTAAGCTGGAGTGTTGAACCATGGAGTGTTGAAAGTTCAATGGCAAATTTTAAAATCTGAAATATGTGTACATCGCGAATTACTTGGAAGCCATGACTAGGAAATAATTATCCTTCAAAAATTTAAAACAACCGTATTAGCGACAAAAGGCAATTTTGTACTTTTAGCACGAGTTCGTACGTTCTGAAAATTCAAATGATACACTTTACCACTGCCCGTAATGATAAACAAACAAAAAACTCCTACCTACCTAGCCTTATGACATCTTTTACTGGATTCGCTTCAACGAAAGCAAGCGTTGTAAATATTAGCAGCAAGATTTCTTTTCTTACGAGCATGACGATTTTCGTACAAACAAAAATTACACTTCACGCCGGTAAAAATGCGCGTCCTGTGTGTAGCTAAAACGTCTGCCCGCTGTTAATAAACTTGTCTCCCTTTTGATAAGCAAAGAGCAGATGTTTCTCTCTTTAAATGACCAATAACAATAACAAAAACAGTAATGATACTAAGCTATGAATTAAACCTAAAGAAACTGTGACTGTTGACTGTATAAATGTACACTTCAACAATCCCACGTGAAACGGAGTCCACATATAATTATTTAAACTTGCTGGGGGAAAGAAATTCAAGTCAGATAACCTAACTGAGATTTATTGCTTTCTTAGCATAAGATTTTTCTACCAAACCAAATATAAATTTCCATTGAGGGGCATTTAAAAGTAGGTCACAAACAACATGAAAAGGTCAATTCTTTTGGCAGTCTATTGAATTCTGATTCCAAACAAACGTCAATCAAGTTTAATAGCTTTTCAGTTGCACTAAGAGAGACAGATCTCAATTTGTCCCTTAGCAACATTCAAATTTAACAAGTTTACTACACTAAGAAATGGAAATAGGAGAATTCCCTGATTTCCTGTCGCCACTAATCCAAACACAAAATATTCCACCAAGTTTTGATCATTCGTATTGTTTTCCATTATCACTCTTGAAACTTTTATTTACACAATCCCTTATTAATCTCGCTAATTACGTTTTTTCCTTCCGCTTAATGTCTTTTTTACCCTTACCTTTCAATGGTTTTTTTAAATAAGCTTTGCTTGTCTTCGGTGTCAGCAGTCAACAACGTATACTGCTCCAGATTTTTTTCACATTTCTAATCACTCTAAAAATACTACTGTTATACCATTAACTGAATTTCCCACATGCAAAAACAGTTGTTTTGGCCATTACAAACATTGGTGTTGATTGAACCTATTGACGATTGTCAGCCTTGATCAGCAAATATTGTCATCAAGGACATACATCCCCTGTTTTTTTATTTTCCTGGATAATATTAGTTTGTCTGTAGTCGGTTATTTGAACCACTACCACTAAACATTTCCCGTCATTGCAACATGTTTCATCTGTTAAGGATATTTTTTTAGGTCATCGATTCTTAACTTTGAAATAGAGAGTCCGTAAATGCAGCTTCACTTTGCATGGAATTTCTTGACGTGACTTTGATATTGCGCTTTAAGGAAAGGGCTTTAAAGCTGCTTGATATATTTTTTGAGTCGTATGCGCACTAAAGTAAGGTAAAATGATCGTGATTTCATGACTGCTCGGCAGTTCTTCCTTAAAGCAAAATATCGAACACGAAAGACCGTGTTTGATCACATTTCCAAACACCGAGAAGAGAGTTGAAATAACGGTGCGTAGCGGAGTATTTTTGACGAAATTCGAGGTGTTTGAAAATATGGTCAACCAACTGTCTTGAGTGTTTGATATATCATGGAAACTAAAACTAAAAAGAAAACGAAGAAATAAAATTGTAAAAATGTGTGATATCCAAACATCGTCACGGTCATGACTTTCTTTGTTTAAACTTCATGAAGTATTTGTGAATAATTTTTTAATTTAATTTTTTTGATATCTGACCTAGATAAACGCGAGATTTTTATGCTATCTGTATGCTTATACTATCTCGCGATTGCTATTTTTTCTTCGCCAAAACCAAAGAATACTTGTTACCGGGAAATAAATAAAGAATTTTGACCTGAAAACTGCGGGCTAAGAATATAAATGAATCTTAGAGGATAATCAGTTAGGAATAACCATGATCTATAGATAAAGCACATAAGCAAATAAAGCTGTTTCAGAGTTCATTAGACTGACTCAAATGCCTGTTTTGTTTCGGGTTGATGCTGTACTATTTTGAATCAGTTGTAACAGTTGCAGCCAATAAGAGGGCGCGAAAAAGGGCCTATTCTAACAGAGCATGAACAGTAAGTTAAAATCTCGTAACTCTCTTTCTAATTCGGCAAAGTTTATCAACTACCATCACTGGTTTACACAGCTGGTGGGTTGAGTTAGTCTTTTATGATTTACATCGGAGATTCTTCACTCTTCTAGAGATAATTACAGACAGTGTTAACTATGGAAAAATGCCGCTACTACGATCAAATTAACTACCACTGAAAGGAATGTGCTGAGTCTGCTGAGCCAGTAGAGAGAATTTGCTTTGCGGTTTTGGTGTCTAAACGCTTTATGATTGTTGCAATTTTAGGCTGCTTTCGTTTGTAAGTGTAGATATATGCAGCCAAGATGGCTGGATGTTGGCCTCGTTCTTTTTCTGCATGTTTATGGACCTCGACTCGGCCTCGGTCCATAAACACGCAAAAAAAGATCGAGGCCAATATCCAGCCATCTTGACCGAACAAGCTTAGTCAATAAAGGATTATGGAAAAAGAACACTATTTACTTGCGGGAAACAGTGGGTAATCCCGAGTGAGCACGATGCGCCATCTTAACTTACTCAGACTGGACTGGACTGTTGAGGCTGTAGTTGAGGCTTTCTCAACATTTCGAAAAGCTGTCGTTCCATTGAACAAGTCGATTAAAGTTGAAAACGTAACTTTTTCTCTCCGTTTGGGCCTTCCGTCCACACAAAAACGCCCCAGAAACGCCTTAATACACGGTAGGCGCGCAACTCTTGAGCGCGAGCAAAATTACCCGCATCAGTGTCAACAACATTGAGTGCCGACTTCATTCAGTACCAAATTCCACGAGTCAAACTGAAACACTCTTGCACCGTAATTAAATTTGACAATAACAGGTACAATAGACAGCGCCTTAAACAAATCAGTGTTTTGCTTCTACAGGTACCAGAAGAAGCCGAAATTTTATTGTAGCACTAAAAAGCAGCTGTGTTCGTTTTGTACGAAATCGTCCGCGATTCATTTCAATCACCTTACCTCTCAATGTCTGGCTAAGTTTAGCATCAGAGTCATTCGTGGACAGGGAAACTTTAAATTCTTTCAGATACTAAACGCGGTAACTGATGTAACAAAGCATTCAGTTTAAAGTCAACGGACCTACATGCTGAGAAGAATTCGTCGCAGGTTTGGCCGGTTCCTTCCAAGTAGATGGTTTTATGGCTTAAGCTCAATTCTCGTTGTTATTTTGATTGTTCAACGCTTCAAGACAAACAGCATTCGCTTTGATATATTAACGAGGACTTCAAATTCGAAAGAATGGGAAACGACGAGAAACATCGCACCCAGTCTACCAGCAGGCGATGTTGGCAGAAGAAAGGACTGGGAAAGATCAAGATCAGCCAGTGATGAGAATGGAAGTAGAAAACATCTTCTTAAAACAACAAAATGGCTCCATGCCTTGGAAACTGCTGGAAAAGGTAGCGTTAATGTCCATATTTGGAGAGGCCTATGCTGCCCGAAAGTAAACAGCTTGCGACAGTATCCTCTATTTCCAACTTTACCAAGAGAACGTTTGTTACGTCACACTATCAACTCTGGCCCACTTGGAACCTGGTACGGGCAAAGAATCATGGGATTCATACATCCGCCGCATACGGGATACTACACTTTTCACCTAGACGCACATGTGTATGCAGAGCTCTGGTTAAGTAAGAAAACGAATACAATGGATGTTGAATTAGTCGCAAAAATTGCAAAAGAAAATAAGAAGATCTCAGTGGCGAGACTTGTTAGTCACACTTCAAGTAAAATGTATTTCGAAAAAGGCAAGAAGTATTTCTTCGATGTGCTGCACGTAATGAACGGCGGGATGATGCAACGTGACCACGTGAATGTCACGTGGAAAATTCCAGGTAGTCAAATGTATACGGAAATTTCCAAGCAGTTTCTCTCACCTTTGTTAACTAACAAGGCTTCGTTTTCAAGCCACAAAGCGATGAAAGAGCGAGATGATTTGCTTCGAGCACCTCGCAGCGTCATTGACACGGAATTAAATGACGTTGACGGTGGGTATGACGATGAAGACTACGATGGCATGGTAGCACCTGAAAAACAGAACAAACTTTCGGACAAATTCTTAACCTATTTTGGTGAAGACTTTGAGTTGGAGAATCCATACAATATCATTGAATTCGAACTTGCAGACAAATCGGATGAGATTTTATCTGCTTTTCCAAGTTGCTCGTATGAACCAACTTACGCCAAAAAACGAACGTTCAAACGATTTGAGGGTATTTGGCAAACACATTTTAGTTCCCTGTTCCCAGATGACGGCACAAGAGAGTTCATTTGCATCGGAAACAAACAACCTAAAGATTGCGAAGGGAATGAATTCTTGACTGAGAGTGAAGTGCTGGAACTTGTTCAGATGTTTATGAAGAAAATTGATGAGAAATATCCCCGGTAGGAGCCTAGTGTTTGTTAGTTTACCTCGATGTTTTCAAGTAGTTTGCTTTTGATCGGGACAACGTCATTAGAGGTTTTCAATAGACCATATTCGTATTCTCATTTTGGACTGGAACTAGCTTGCAATTGAGGCTCATGCAACTGATAATCACTCTGGCCAATCACAAAACAAACAGACAATCCAATAGACCAATCAAAATTTGAAGTAAATACATGTAGCTGACGCAAAGCGCGGGAAAACGTGCGCGAGCGCGTCGTGATTGATTTTGGTTTTACTTCTGATTGGATGAAAAAGTGGCGCGAGTTTCTTAATGCAAAACAAATTACTTTTTGACACCCAAATGAAAACCGCTTCTAAAGCATTCTGAGAAATTCGGAAGGATTACCACTTAACTAATTACTGAGTAACACTACATTAGAGCGACAGTGTCAATTAAGTTGCCACATTTCTTTTTAATTCATATTTTCAGAAAATACGCTTTAAAGGCTGTAATGAACATTGAGAAAAACCGTGATGCTCTGCGAGGCAATCGATATCTGTTGGAGCTCGTATTCCGAGAACGAGCTCGGAACAATATCGTAAGGATATCGGATTTCGTGTACAAATTCCACAACAGTTCGAACTTCTGTAAACCAAATGGAATTACTTGGCAAAGGAACGTGACAGTCAACGTTATTTTAACTGTTAAGAATCAGGGGACCTGGGCCCAGTATTTTATCAACGAAATGTCTCGGATTTATGATGCGACACGTGATGACCATGTGAATATCATAGTGGTGGATTATGGCAGTCAAGATATAGATATTGCAGACGCTTTTAAGAGGTAAGTAAGCATTTTAGATCAATGGTATAGAAGTAGAGGTGTAAATCATAAGCGAAGATTGTAAAGTGGAGAGGAAATTATATTTCCCCGGAGGGAAGGTACTTACCTGACGGAGAGATGTAGTTCTTCCAACTCCCTCGGAGACTGATACGAGCAATACTTGTGCAGAGCGCGGTCGCGCACGGTCTGGGTACCACAATTTAAAAAAGCGTTCCTTGCTTCCTCTGAGAGAGTAGTGCGAAGGTCCCGAATGACAGTAACAGGGAGGGGAGGAACAGAAAACCGACACTGGTAGGGGAACAGTATTGCTCGTATCAGTCTCCGAGGGAGTTCGAAGAACTACATCTCCCCGTCAGGTAAGTACCTTCCCTCCGGGGAAATACAATTTCTTCTTCACCCCCTCTACGACTGATACTCACAATACTTGTGCAGACTTTAAGGGTTACTGACATGAGAACCATAATCCTCAACATAAACCAGACTAAATAGCCCTATCTGTTAAGTGATACACGAAACTCCTACTGAAAACCTACATAAGGCTATAAAACAGAAAACTTTCCAGGAAAGTTGTAGTCCTCAAAACATAGGACAGAAACTGATCTAGATGTGCTCAGACACCCGATAAGCAACAACATTGATAACAAAACTAATGGCCCATAGAGAAAAAGATGGGTCACCTACTGATAAAGTAAAACGTGTTCCATGGGGCCAGTTACCCTCGAACAGCAGTAAGTACTGCCCTTGCAAGCTCCCCCTTGTCAGGGGATCTCAGTTAAAAGCGCTCGAATGTCTCTGACGAGGACCAATCCGCTGCTACCAGAATAGTGTCCAAAGGAACACCCGCTCGTGCAGCTGCAGACGTAGAGGCACTCCTAGTGGAGTGACCAGTAAAGTGGCAAGCAATCCCTGCTAGCTGCATAGTTTTCTCAGCCATCTGGACATAGTTTGACTTGAGATGGGTTAAACGGTCTGACAAATGGAATCAAGAGGCGAGAAGATTGCCTCCTGGTCTCCGTCCTGGATCGATACTCCTGTAAGGTTTTAACTACGCAAATCTTAGGATTGTCTGAGAAGGTAGGCAGATAAACTTGCCTAGCCAGGTGACCAGGTCTTGACACCTTTGTGTGTTCAGCCAGAGAGAATTCCCAGGAATCGCTCTTCATGGAGACAAAGTCCAGATCCAGTTTAATCAATTCATGTGCACGAGCAGAAGAAGTCAAGGCCAGTAATGCTGCTAATTTCAGGGATAGCATTTTTAGTGTAAGGCCAGCACGTGGATCCAGGGTTGAGAGAAACTCGAGCAAGCGCTTAACATCCCAGGTTGTGCTCAATCGAGGAGCTGGTGGCTTCATGCGAAAAATTCCCTTCATAAAACGAGACACCACTGGAAGGTCTCCAAGCTTAGTCTGACCCACAGGCAGATGTCCCTGTGAAATGGCAGACTTATAGACTGCCAGAGTTCTATTTTCTAGGGACTGATTTGTCACTGTCTCTGTCACGAAGGTCAACACATCTGTGACTGGTGCTGAGAAGGGGCACAGGCCTCTGGGAGAACACCAATTGGACCATGCCCGCCAAGGACCCTGGTAACGCTTCTTGGTTGACTGGGACCATGATCCTAGAAGGACATTAGTCACCTCCTCGGGAAAACCTGCCGCCTGGTAGGCTGACCCGATATCGACCATACAGTCAGATTGAGAGACCGCCACAGCGGGTGACCTGCCTCTTGGTCGAAGGGCAGAGACAACAGTGACTTCTCCTTGGGAAGTGGGCACGGTGGACCTCTCAGCATGAGCTGAATATGAGCATATCATGGTTGAAATCTGGGCATATCATGGTTGACCTGGCCCGTCTGGGGTTACTAGTAGGGCGGTTGCTTTGTCGCTTCTCACTTTCTGAAGAATTCGAAGTAGTAGCACCACTGGTGGGTGGATGAAACTCTTCCACTGGCTCCAGTCCTGTTGAAAGGCATCCACCGCTGAGGCACCGGGGTCGGGAAGTCGCGACACATAAAGAGGCAGCTGATGGTTCAAACGCGACGCGAACAGGTCTACCTCCGGAACATAGAAGTAATGTGCTATGTCCCGAAAGACATCCTTCCAAAGCGTCCACTCTGTGCGCATGTTGAAGTCCCTCGAAGCTGTGTCTGCTTCTACATTCAACGCTCCCGGTAGGTGACGGGCGGTCACCCATGAACCTTGGGTCAGCAGGAAGGACCACAGTTCCAAGGCCAGTAGGGACAGAGATGGTGACCGAGTGCCCCCCCTCCTGTTCACATAAGCCATGGCGGTTGTATTGTCCATTTCCAGAAGAATATGACGTGGGGCGTGGTGGCCCAGACTCTGGGGTGGTGGCTGCATCCCTACTCTCAGGAATGCCTTCAAAGCTAGACTGGCTGCTTTGAGTTCCAAACAATTGAAGTGTTGTACTGCCTCCTCCACGCTCCAGCGTCCCCCAGTCGACATGCCATTGCAAGTTGCGCCCCGCATCGGTAATCGGCATCGGCGGAGCTGAGGACACCCACCATCTCAGGTCCTCCAGGGAGGGTTGAGACAATGATATCTGACACCTTGGTCTCCATCCGAACTGGTGGAGAAGCAGAGCCTGCTGGCGTTGCAGGGCTCTGTAATATAGTGGTGCTACCCACGGTCCCGTCCGTGCGGCGTGGCTCATGCGGCCTAAGAGGCTCGACAGTCTGCCCAGTGACGTTGACTGAGAGTCTAGCATTTCCTGGCATGCTCCCTGCATCCGACTGATCTGTTCCTCTGGCAGGGCAACTGACATGCAAGTTGTGTCTAGTACCGCACCCAGAAAGACTAAGCGACGAGTTGGTTCCGGAGAACATTTCTCCAGTTTCACTATGAAACCCAGGCTGGACGAAAGTCTCCGCACATAAAGGAAAATCTTGCTCAATGTGTCCTTCTGATGGTGGATCAGGAGAAGATCGTCCAAGTAGATGACTGTTCGTATCCCTTCTGAACGCAGTTTGGCAACAATCGGACGGAGGATCCTTATGAAGACTCGGGGAGCCAGGGAGAGGCCGAATGGGAGGCAACGGAACTCGTAAATTGTTCCCTTGAACTGGAAACGAAGATATTTCCTCGACTCCGGATGTATCGGGACTGCATAGTAAGCATCCTTGAGGTCGCGTTTCATCATATAGTCGCCCTTGCGTAGAAGAGAGCGAGCAGTGTGGAGCCCCTCCATTTGGAACTCCTCCCTTGGAAGAAATCTGTTTAGTGCCTTTAGGTTGATCACAGGGCGGAACTTTCCTGTCCCTGCTGCTTTCTCCACTAAAAAGAGTGTTGAAATGAACTGTTGTGGGCAGGGATCCACTACTGAAATGGCACCCTTGGAAATTAGAGACTGAATTGCCCCCTTCATTAGCTCCGTCGGCTGTCCTTCCTGGACGACTGTCGGACGAGCCCGCCACTGACGCGGGAGTCTGAGGAAAGGTATTTTGTACGCTGAAACAGCTTGAAGAATCCATTTGTCCGTTGTGAGAAAGTCCCAATTTGTTAAGAAAGTTCCGAGTCTGTTTGCCGTTTGATTGTCCGAGAGTGAAAGGGGAGGAGCAGATGACAGATAGTCAGCTGCTGCTGTTGCTAGCGGATTGGGTAGAATCTGACGCTCGTCTGGCACCTCCATTGTTTTTGCTGTACTTAGCACTGGAGTCTCCAGGCTTGTAGGCCCATTTCCTCTTCCTGTCTGCTCCGGACTGCTTTCCCCGTCTAAATGAGGAGTCAGGAAAGGACTGGGAACCAGTCCATTGCTTAGGGCCTGCCTTCGGTTTGCAGATCAACTTGGAGGTGGAAGCCTTGTGGTCATGCTCACTCCATTTTTTCACGGAGCTGGTGTGGGAACAGATGCCTATCTGTTGGTATGCCCTCACGAAGAGTCCGTCTGCCCAGATCTGTTAGGTAATCTGAGAAACGTCGCTGTCCAGACATTCAAACGGGCGTTTGCATTACCCAGTAGAACTAGAGCATCCTCCAGCATCTCCCGGACCACCTCAAGGTCAGGTCCCCCTTCCCCTTCATCATTACGGGGGGGGGGGGGGGGAGTCAAGATTCATCAACGCTGCCAGAATTGGCCTAGCCACTGTGAGGAAAGGCCCCTGCTGCTCAGCTAGGTCACCATCAAAAGAAAATACCTCCTTGGTTTTCCGATGCCCATGAGATTTCCTGAACTCCTCCTTCATGCCAGCTTCCATGGTGGGAGCCCGCATAAATCCCTCCGTCCCCTGGATTGGAGGGTAACTGGCCGACAGATCTGTCCATTTCTCTTTGGTCAGAGACTTAGTGAAAGCCTTGGTTGTAAGATCGAGAAACTCTGAAGAGAGCTCAAAATCCTCCTCTGTTGAGAAGAAGCGTTCACCACGATTGGAAGGGCCCGGGGCTTTCTCGTCTGATTGGTTGCTCGGGGAACTAAAATCAATGTTCTTGTTTGAAGGCTCTTGGGAGGAAACAACACCTCCCGGAGAAAAGAACTTGGCCAGAATAACTGGAACAGCCTTTGCGATAGACTGTTCTATGCGCTTTTCCAACGCAGGTGATGCGACATCCGCCATTGTGGTCGGAGCCGACTTATTCACGTTGTCCTAAAGGACAAAAAGGCGGTCAATGACACATGCCTTAACTTAGTAATGGATTCGATGCAAATGAGAGCCTAGGTAAACATCTCGCTCAATCCGCTAGAAAAGCGACCATCCTCTGTCGAAAAGATGATAAACATAACGAACTGAAATACAACTCACGTTGTCCAATGAAGAATCCCCCACAAGGAACTGGAATATGCGAAAACGCCGTATAAATAATTTATAAACCGAAGCTGTGGTCGACCGTAGCACGCCACGAACGAAAGAGGAGGCAAGGAACGCCTTGAACTTTTTTGAATTGTGGTACCCAGACTGCGCGCGGCCGCGCTCTGCACAAGTATTGTGAGTATCAGTCGTGGAGGGGGTGATGAAGAATAGAGACCTGCTGTAGGTGGTTTTTCAAGCTTTAGCAAGTCAAAGAGTCATCAATCGAGCGTTGGATTTTATCCGCGTAAGGTTAATGTTACTTTCTTGAAGGGTATCGCAAAAATACGAAATAATGCGCTCTGTAATCAGTCCGAGCACTCGAAAGTAACAACCTGAACACTAGTCCAACACACCAACGCCCCCCCCCCCCCCCCCTCCTTCCCAATCCCACGCCAACTTACAGATTTGTTTTAAAGGTTAGCTTTTACGTATTAACTGCCATTTCAAATGGTCAGTGGAGGCTCGAGTAATAGACCATACAGATAATAATTCGCTTCTAACTCGATTCTTGCTTAGTCAAACAGTGGGTCCAGAGTCATTGTGCAAACCTGCATTAATTGCAAGTAGCAATGGAGAACAGAAGCCAAAAGTTACTGATTTCTTGAATTTATAATACATTTTTGCAAGCATTTTTTTTTTTTTTGCCTCATTTAAACAGAAGTTCACTAAAGAATTACATAGTTCTGAAACGTTCCGGTGCATTTCACAAGACTGAAGCTATCCAGTCAGCGGTCGGCACCATTGGTGATCCACACAGTATAGTCCTGTTGTTTGATCTCCATCTTCGTACGCCAACAAACCTTTTCAGCGCTGTCAGAAAGGTGACTCTAGTTGATCATATTCATTATTCTTGTTACCTATTTGCCGAACAATAGCTGTTTTTTTACGGAGAAATCAGTTGTTGATCAACTCCGGGGATAAAATACTAACTAGCTTAAGTATGTATGTTATGCTATTTATCTACTTGCCTATCTATAGAGACTTTTATACTAATTTATATATCTTTCTTTGATCATGACTTAAGTCACGGCTTCTATCGCCCTGAGAAAGGCAAAAGGCAATGGAAACAAATAGCTAGCGATGTAACTCTGTGGTTGATCTATGAAACAATGAAGGATGATGAAATGTATTTGAGAGCAAATCCCAACAAGAATCAAACAAAATCAATTTTTTTCGGCAAGGCTTGACAACTCAATTTCGCTCCCCTTTTGCATACAGCTAGCTCCTAGCAAGAATACAAACAACATTTTCGATTTAACCTTCAGACTCACTGTTTAGCGAGTCCTATCGTCAGTTGTATCCGCCATCTACATACTGATGTTACTTCGGTTCGAAACGTCAGCGTTACAAAGGTATAAATATAATAAACATGCTTACCCTTTTCGATTTGTAACATCCTGAATTCTGCAAAATGTTTCTTTCCCTGTATATTTTCAGCGGCGCTTTCGACGAGGCCCACATCAGTCGTCAGAATTTGTAGAAAAACAATAACTGCCAGGTTCTGGTCCATAAATGCATATGTATTCATTGCGCGTATCACAATCTGAGCTATTTGTGTCCTTTGGTTTAGCAAGCAGTAAACTGCTAAAGCGTTATTCAATATGCGACTTTCGGGTTTCTATTTTGAAGACATTTGAAAGTCCTCCGTGTTGTTAACCCTTTGCGTACCAAGTGGCCATACGTGGCCACTTAAATACAGGCCCCATTCGGGCGTCCTTGAAAGAGGGATTTTAGGGGCTGGAAACTAATGCTACATTTTGGTTTAGACTACACAAAGTAGTTCTTCAGTTTTTTCGAAAATTTCTTCAATCGAGCGGGTTTTTAGCGAATTTTGCGAGTTTTCTTTTAGTTAAACGTTTTGAGCGAGGTGATTTAAAAATGGCGGCTCTTCGAGATGATGCTACACTAGATTTTAGCGTTCAAAACGATGTTGAAATTCAATTTATCGACGAAGAAGACTTCCCACTTGCTAATTTAAACGGGCACCGAGCCTCTGATCAGGAATTTTACTCTGGTGCATCTGAATCAAGCTCAGAGGATTCTAGTGAAGAGTCCGCAGAGGACGAAAACACTGAGACTGAAGTGCAATTTCCTGAAGAATGGTCAAGAACGGTCGAACGCAGAGTAGATATTGACTTCAGTGAAGAACCAGGAATACCGGTAAATGTCAACACAAGAAACCTGAAATGTTTGGATTTCTTTGAGCTCTTTTTTACACAAGAGGTATGGCAGTTGTTAGTTAGTCAGACTAATTTGTATGCAAAGCAGAAGAGAGGGCCAGCAGAAAGCTCTGCGTGGTATCCAGTAACAGAAGATGAAATGAAGGCTTGGATTAGTCTTTATCTAAATATGGGGCTGGTAACTAAACCAAGTCTTAATTCTTACTGGAGCACTGATCCCATCCTAAGTTCTCCTTTCTTCCCATCTGTGATGTCCAGGACACGTTTCCTGCAAATCTTGCGGTACTTGCACTTTGCCGACAACACCCGTGCCCCCCCAAGAGATTCTGAAGATTACAATAAGCTGTACAAAATTCAGCCTTTCCTGGATTTGCTTATAGCAAGGTTTCAGGCAGTTTACACACCTGAGAGGCAACTTGCCATAGATGAGACTTTAATTAAGTTCAAAGGCAAAGTGCACTTCAGACAATTTATTCCTATAAAGCCAGGAAGATTCGGGATAAAGGCTTTCACCCTTGCAGAGTCCAGCAGTGGTTATGTATTGAATAGCAAGATTTACACTGGCAAGGAAAACAATGAGGTTCAGAGAGATTTAGGGAGGAAGGCAGTTATGTCTGTGTTGGAACCTTATCTAGATAAAGGATTCTATGCCTTCATGGACAATTATTATACATCTGTAGCCTTGTTTGAGGAGCTAGAAATAAGGAAAACACTTGCATGTGGCACTGTAAGGTCCAACAGGGTACACTTGCCAAAGGAGATTTGTGGTGTCAAAGAAAAGGCAGTGAAAGATCTTGTAAGAGGGCAGTGTCTGTACAGGCAAAAGGGAAATTTGACTTGCGTGACATGGCGTGACAGGAAGCCAGTTAGTGTTTTAGCTACCCTTCCCACCAGCACAATTGACTCAAGCACAGTGCAGCGGTCAGTCAAAACAAACGGGAAGTGGGAAAAGAAGGAATTCAATCGACCAGGTGTAATTGACCTCTACAACACCTACATGGGTGGCGTAGATGTGTCTGACCAGAGAAGTGTTGCGTATGCTAGACTAATGAAGGGGTCAGTCTGGTATTACAAGATTTTCTTTTACATGATAGAGGTGTGTGTATCAAATGCACATATTCTCCACACCAGGTCACAAAATCATGTCAGTAAAAGAGCTCTAGAGTTTAGAATGCAACTGATCAGTGGATTAGTTCAAGGCAAGTGCTTCCGGAAGGACACAGGATTAGTGCAGACCCCTGTTCCTATCCCTGATATAAGGTTCAATCGTGATCATTTTCATTACCCTGTAAGTAACGAAACACGATCAACCTGCAAGGTGCATGTTCAGAAAGTTAAAACAATATACAGCTGTGCCATTTGTGGTGTGAGAATGTGTCCTGAGCCATGCTTTCAAAGATACCACACAATGCAAGACTATTTCTTTGAAGATGAAAGTCGAAATGGCCCCAGGCGGCTGAAAGAAGGAAGAGGGAGGCCATATCAAAGAGGGAGAAGGAGAACATTAAGAAACTAACTCTGTATTGCTTAAGAGCCTGTTTATGAGCTACTGAGGCACAAGATTAGTGGTTGTATAACCCACAGAGGAACTCTTTGTATCTTAAGAATATTTCTTATGATGTTTTTATTTTAAGAATTTTTTCCTTGTAATAGGAAGTTATAATTTGTCTTAAATTCTCCCAATTGGGGTATATTGCCCTAAAAAATATTGCTTATCCCTTGAAACATTGTAGAAAGTTGATTAGGATTGGAAATAGTTGGATTTTTTTCTTGAGAGCAAGTGATTTCAAATTTTCTTTAAAAATGTGCATAATTATGAAAATTATGCCTGTCATGACGTCACAATTTTGACATGTGTCATAATTTGTATACTTGACGTGAAAGAATATTTAATGTACTTTCTAAATATATATGGTTTTATAGGGTTTTATTGTAAAGAATGAGCTTGACAAGCATTTTTGTAATATATACTCATTTTTGGGACAAATAAATACCACCCCCCTTGGTATACAAAGGGTTAACTTTCGACGTGGAATACACCGATTCCAGACAAAACCGGAAGTTGCATGCAAGCGAGGCTTAATAGCCCTCGAGCTTTCAAAATGGCGGTCGAAATGTTGGGGAAGAACGAAAAAATTCGAATGTATGTAGGTTAGAGCAACTTGTCAGGTGCAAATGTGGTAAGGAAAAGGAAAAGAGCTGGACAAAAATGTTGTACGGCTGCAAACTCTAATAATCGAAGCAAAAACCGACCTAATTTATCATTTCCACGACTGAGTTTCCATCGGACAAGCCAGATAAACAAAGAAGGAAAAAGTGGGAAATACTTATGGAAAGGGGAGATACCTATTTTCCTCGGTGGGAAATATTTTCTGTTGTTCCGAGCACTTCTTGCCGAGTGATTTTAAACTGAGTACACTTATTGAAACTGGGAGCCGTACCCTCGGTTTTCCCCTGCACAAAAGTTGAGGAGGAATCTCTGTGTAGATCGAAAAGATGCGAGGCATCAGAGTCTGGCAAAGAAGCTAGAAGTGAATACAGCTCTGAATACCCATCAGCTTCAATCAACTTAGGAATTAATCAGTTTTCATGCCTCTGAAGTAAACAAAAAAAGTTTCCCACAAACAATGTTGAATGTGGAAGGACATTAGTGATTTAAATACAGCCATTGATGAATTTTGAATCCTTTTTACTCGCTTAATATTTCAGCACGATCATAGGGAGCACACGATCTTGTTGAGTAGGAAAGAGTTATAGAGGAATGAAAAGCATATACAATTTACGTTTGTCTACTGTTGTCATTTCTTACGCGACAACCGCTACTTAAAAGTCCTACGTAACACTGTAGCGCTAAACTCGGTACCTAGGCCTTTTCGCGCTCTGCAAAAATTCTTTTTGGTTTACATATAACATTGACAAGGGAGGCAACTCTTTGCTAAACGTTTTGAACACAATCCGAATATTCGCTTGAATCTCTAAATTTCGCTGCTTCCAGGAAACCAAACAAACACAAAACGAAGTAGAAAGATTTTTCCACAACTTGGCCGAATTTGTTTTCGAATACTTTCAAGACAGTCGGAGAATTTTAGCGTCTTTTGCAAAGGTTTTTCTCAAATCGTTTTTCGCAACATTGAACCGGTACCAGTGACGTCATCCAGCGCGCGCTCAAGCTCCCCTCCATCTCCCACACGTGTTTTTTGGTACAACAAATCTTTACAAAATCCTTCCCCAGCTCTCAATTTTAAACGCGGATTCTTGTTAAGACACTTCAGGTATTTGCCCGCGACATTTCATTTCCGTGCGGAGGTCGGGCGACTTCGGACGCGCAAGAAAAACTGCGAACCGGGGGAGGGGTTTGTAAAGATTTGTCGTGTCAAAAAAGCATGTCTGGGAGATGGAGGGGAGCTTGAGCGCGCGCTGTTTCTAACTTTTTGCTCTCGCCCCATGCGTTCGCGCGACTTCCCCTTGGCTCTCGCCTTCTCCCGCCTAGAGGAAACAGAGAAGACTGCTACGCAGGCTAATGGCGGCTTATTCTTTGTCACTTACTGGCAATTTCTGCTTCAAGACAGGTTGAGTGATTCTATCGAGCAATACAACGAACCACCAAGGTCTAGGTTGCATAGGAACTTCGCAAAATCGATTTTCGTGGTTCAAATCTACCAGACGGATGCCCGGTACGGAGGTTCTCGTCCTACAAACCTAGCGGAACGCCATTGAAGAAATGACTGGAGAGAAACGTTGTTTGACAGTCAAAATATCATATCCGAGCTAAGGTGAACATATTTATGTTGCATTGTGCTTTAGTAATGCGGATATTTCGAATTGAAGGGATTTTAAAATTAATTATAAATACAGTGGCAATGTTTGGTCACGCATTCGACTACTGGCGTGATTTTGATTTTTCTGTACGATTTGAATAATTTTTTCGGTCGAGTGCTTATTCATTTGCCCAAACTAAACTTATATTAAACATATATTGGAAGGCCTATCTTGGAAGGTCTATCTTTACATAGTTAGAATCTAAAATCTTTTGGAATTCCGAGATATGGCACATGGTCAAAATGTCAATTCTTTTCACCGACTGTCGAACTCCACTTCGGAGAACACTCTGCTTTTGTTAACCGCCAAATAATTAGATTAATCCAATTTTCCTGTAATTGTGCTTTTTTGGACAAGGAAGAGTTATGCAAAAAGTTGGTTGTATTACAACTTTTCTGCACTCGATAAATGCAACACGGGAATCGAATGAAAATGGTCAATTTTCAACTCGGTTGGGACTTGCTAAATTGATGCCAGGAGGTGAAATCGAAAATGTCGCTTTTCTGGAAATACCGAAATATTTGAGAAAAGAAAACACATGGCGTTTTTACTTTTACTGAGGCCTACTTATAAGCAAAAGTACGGCGAATTTAATTTTTTAAGTCTTACGGGACTATATTTGAATTTTGTGGGCATTTGCTCTTAATGACCACAACACGACGGATATATATATATATATATATATATATATATATATATATCCCACTCAGGGCGAATTTTCTTTCAAACATTTATTCACTTTTTGAAAACTTTGGAAAGAATTTGATTCAACAAAGTAGTTGCGACAGAGATCACATCTTGTTCTTTTGCAACAAGGGTTATCTAGTCAATCAGGGTTATCCCACAAAACTAGTGGAAGATCAATTTTCTAAAGCCTTAACTACATCTAGAACTGACTTACTTAGAACTCGTGCCAAAGCTGAGAAGAAATTGTTTCCATTTGTAACAACATTTAATCCAAATTTACCTGATGTTGGTCGCATCATCAGAAAACACCTAGGTATTTTGGAATCCAACCCCAAATTAAAAGAATTTTTTCCGCCAAATTCCATCATAGCCTCTTTTCGAAGATCTAAAAACCTTAAGGAGTTGTTAGCGCCATCTCGTTATGGCTCTAACACTAAGATTGAAGAGGTTGTTGAGGTTAAGGGTTGCTTTAAATGCAAAAGAACAAGATGTGATCTCTGTCGCAACTACTTTGTTGAATCAAATTCTTTCCAAAGTTTTCAAACAGGCAAGAGCTATAAGATACGATTGAAACTTTCCTGTGATTCAAAAAATATCATTTATTTGGCTTCGTGTAAGAAATGTAACTTACAATACATTGGCTCTACAACAACAGATTTTAGAGTTAGATTTCGCAACCACAAGTCTGCTATGCTGACCAAGAAAAAGACTTGTGAGGTAGCGGTGCATTTCAACAGAACACCGCACGACTTAAACGACTTTTCTTTCCAGTGTATTGATCAAGTGCAGATAAATGCAAACAATACAAGTAACATCGAAAAGCTTTTAATCACTAAAGAGGCATATTGGAGTGCACAGTTGTTCTCTCTGGCACCTTTTGGCTTGAACAAACGTCAGGAATTCCACTCGAAAAAAAGAATAAACTACAATTAGCGCAAAAATAACTTGCAAATTTGGCGGTTATCTTAGTTCAGGTGTTCAAAGGCCCTGACCTTGGATCTTGTTAGCTTTGTTAGCGCTAGGTTTTCTCAGGGGCCCCCATCGGGGAATTTATTACATTATTGTTGTTTAAGGGCCCTGTTTAGGGCGCCTGTTGTGCCTTGCCGCGGCATAGTTTCAAGGGCTTTGTTTGGGGATTTTGGGACCGCCTTTTTTGAACATTGAATATTTTACACGCGGGTCCCTTCACACTTTCGGCTGACTCGACGAATCGCGTTACTTTTTTGATATTAATCTTATTTGTATTATATTCGATTATTTATTCTTATTTGGTTTGTGTCTTTTGAGTTTTGTACCGCATTGTCATAGTATCTCGCTTAGTAATCACCGATTGTTTATCATTGGTTAATTTTTTCGTTTTCATGTGTTACCACGCCCTGTTATGTAATCATCTTTGTAATATGATGTCATTTTTTATACTGTAAACTTATTTAAGGTTATTGTAATTTATTATTCACTTGCACTGCAACTGATGAAGGTCTTTGACCGAAACGTTTATTTTTATTAAATTTTTAAACCTTTTTTTAGATTTCTTAGATTTTTTACTGTATATATATTTTTTTTTCGCTCGAAGTTGTCCGTCCTCGTTTTCCACAATTGCCTATATATATATATATATGTGTGTGTGTGTGTGTGTGTGTGTGTGTGTGTGTGTGTGTGTGTGTGTGTGTGTGTGTATTTTTAATTTCACGTGCACTCCGGGAATTGTCATAAACACCTGGCTATATATCCAATCAGGTTGCTGATTTGCAAATAGTCACACGCATGGGTAATAACCAAAAAATATCTATGATTATCTACTGGTTATCCACGGGTTTTTAATGTGTTGGGCATGACCAACACATTAAATAGCGTACCTCTAGCTGTTACCAACTGAAACAACAATCACAAGCCTGGCTTCAGTTTGCATTGCAATTCCCCAACGTTGTAAATTTTATTTTAAGCTAACAAAGGTGAAGGCTAACTAGATTCTGTCATTTTGCTCATGCTCAGCACACTGTGGAAAGAAGAATGGCGTTTACTCCAGTCCTCTTCAGATTAACTTACTGTGGTAGACCGCTGACCAGTACCACACAACCCAAAGGCTACTGGGAGACATTTGGCTTTGGAATATTCAGTAAGTCAAGGATCATTTGAGCACGTCATTTCGACATTTCATTTCTTGTCGAAAAATCAACCATAAGGCGCTATACAAATTATAAAGTGCTACGTTACGAATAGTTCATTTGAAATTTCAAGCTTTAATTTCCAAGTTCTTCGTTCGTAATCCGTCTAAATTTTCATTCTTGTTCCGTTTTGTTTGTCATTATCTCTCTTGCCTTTCTCTTGCCTGTTCAGCAACAGGCCATTTCCGAGTCACGTTTTGCCTCTATTTCAAAACGAATCTTCGTGCAAGATGGCCTACTATTTTGATATTTCCATCTATTTCATAGCATTGTTTTGCGGGAAAGAAAACCTCACTTTGTCGTGACATAATGCATTGTTTTATGCTGATTATTGTTAATTTGCCGGCAGGTATTTTCAAATCAGACTGGGACAGATTTGGAGGAATGAATGTCCAGGACTTTCAGGACAAGTGGGGCGGGGAGGACTGGGAAATGATTGACAGGGTACTGGCGGTTGGGCTAGAAGTCGAACGACTGCGCATGCCCGGATTTTATCACTTCTACCACAACAAAGATGGCATGTGGGACAAAAGTTCCTAGTCAATGAAACAAACATTTTCTCATGCTCAAAGTACGTTTGTGCATTACAAGAGGAAAGGAAAGGAATGGCTGACATGCATGCTAGATTTCTCTGTGTGGCTTTTCGCCTTTTTCCAAGCAGCGTTAAGCAAAAGTCAAATAGAAACTTGCTCTCTGGTGGTCTATTCAGTGTTTATTTCCCTTCGGTCTCGGACTAACATTTCTGTTTATTCTCGTGAACAAGGAAATGAAAAGCAAAAGATGGGGCTTCCAACTGTCATTTTATGTAAATAATGTTGCTGTTATCCTTCGATGACGTGTTCTTTATCAGAACAAAATCAGAACTTATATGATCATCAGCCGCAAAATTCCTATTGATAATTTGCACTTAAAGTAACAACGATGAAAAGAAAAAGTTAAAAAAAGGTTTTCAAAGAATTATAGCTTAAGCCTGATGCAGTTGTTTTGCATAGGAAAGGAATAAGTTTCTTCATCTCGGCAACATCTTCAAGTTTCTCCAAATATGGCATATCTAAATATAACCATAAGAGGCGGACCATTTGACTTCTGATGGGGGGGGACGGGGGTGGGTAATTCGAAAAAAGAAATCCTGCCAGCATACTTGTGCAAAACAATTTCATGAATACGACTACTGTCAAAAAAAACTAATCACGTTCGCAGTCACGTACAGTGAGCCGAAAAAAGCATGTCGCACGAAGAGAAAAATATCATTCATACAAACGTTCCGTAAAAAACAAACTTCCATGCTTATGAAAGGGTTAAAAGACTCATGCCTATGCCAAATCACCCACCGCTCCCCCTCGAAATTCAAATGGTCCACCCCTAAAGTAAAAATGTGTACGGCTGGCGTCCAGGCGAGTAATATTATTTTGGCGGGAAAGTTGGTGGCTGGGTGGCTGAGCAGCTGGTCGTGATTACGACGGATGGCATTAAGCTTTATTTTGGCGGGAAATTGCCGGGCACCCAGCAACTTGCTAGAAGCAAAAGAAATAGTTGTTGAAACTATAGTGATAGAAGAACAAAACATAAAATATCAATTTAACAGCACGTAAGTAAAATAATGGGCTTCGATATTCTCCAATAGACGTCGAGGTTTTCGTTTGCACGAACTTTTAATGTAACATGCGTTATTCTTCGTAACAGGCGATGGAAATAACGAAATGCAATGTCAAATACTTGTGATCATTTCTATGGAATTAGCGAAATATAAACATGAATTATTACTATATTCTTAGAACTTATATTTTGAAATAATTACTGATATTAAATGCAAATTTAAATTGCAATCTTTGGAAATACCTCAGGGCAAAAATAGGCAATTTAATGTTCGATTTCCAGTGCTGATAAACGGTCAGCTTGTTAATTAAACAAGTTAGGACTAAAACTGAAAATAGTCTACAAACTGTCTACCTTGGGATAAATTTCCTGTCTTTAAAGGACCCTACTGATCTAATTAATTAGCATGTAAGATTTAAACCCTCGAATTTGAAAGAGAAATATCTGGTTGGTGTAAAAGTGTTATGTTTATACGATGTCTTATCAACTTTTCAAGCACTTCTTTCCTCTGTTTTGTTTTGGAGTGATTATTATTATTTTAATATATGTGTAATTCAAAACAAGAGTCATGAATAATATTTGCGATAGTAGAAACCACGCAGAGTTCGACGTCAAAGGAAAAAAATATCTCTTTCATGAATATGCTAATGAAGGCTTTTAAGAGTCCATAACTACACAATATTGAGTGACAGATCAGTCTTGTATTTCGCACGGCACCGCACTGAAACAACACTCTAGCACAGCTCTCAAAGAAACATCACGAATCTTTCTCGACTACAGGACCGATCGACCACTGTTGGTAAGTAGATGGCTAAATTATACTTTCCCCTTAAATAAATGTGTTTGTAAAGTAATGGAGCTAATATTTAGTCATATACACGGTTTAATTGTCGGGTAAGCCTAGATATTTCGTTGAGTTTTTCCTTGTTCGTCTCCACACAAATATTCTTTCAGTGCTATAGACAGATTTTTTTAGATTTCTCTCCGTAGAAATTCTGAATGTTTTTGTAAACTCAATTCCGAGTTGTAAATAGAAGATTAGCTGGATTTCAGTGAATAAACGCCAGTCGACAAGGTGGTATCACAATGTGCAAGCGTGATCAAGCTTGCCTGGCCTAGAAATTAATGTAGTTGGTATAAATCAAAGTGACACGGTATTTTTTCGCCAAGATAATGTTAGTTCTATACAAGAATATCTCTTTCTGTGACACAACTTCAGTCCAACATCGACCGTGATAATAATCGCCATAAATCATGAGGAAGCTTGTACAAATACATAAATTGAGTATTTAAATAAAACCAACGTTGACTGATAAGTGTTTAAGCGAAACTAAGTCGTCGCAGAGAAATGATAAAGTTTGATCTAAATTCACGGTGTTTTGAAGAAAACATTTTAATCCAAGTGGTATTAACCTTAATTGCATATGGACATATTTTCGCGTTTTCGCAGTCTCCTAGTCTGACAACAAGTCCTCGAAGAGGCTATTGGAAATTCAAATAAGCCGCTTAATGACCAGTAAAACGGTCGATGTTTGTCAAGAACCGACGAATCGAATGCAAACAATTTGAGGATTAATGACTAGTATTATGCATGTTTGGTTGACACTGATAAAATGTTTAAAAGTCGAGAACACAGATGCAATATTCGGACCGTGTCCTTTAGCATAACAGGAAACAAAACTTGTTTACCACCGCAAACTTTTCAACGAAATAATTTTTCTAACGCATTGGCCGGAGATTTTATCGCGTGGGTGCTAAAATCTTCCATCACAGAAGATCCTGTTTTCGTATCCTTTTACTTGTATCGAAATTAGGGCAAAAATTATGACATTTGAAATTTGAAACGATGCCATTAAGCATTGAATAAATTCAACAAAAAAGAACAAAAATTGGACAGCTTTTTAAGAGTGTTTTCGTTTTTCTATTTAAAAACATATCACCTGACCATGGCAAGAGACGAACTGTCTCCTGCCTTAAAAATGCATGTCTGTTTGATTAAGAAAATAAAGCAAAAAAAAAAAACTTCTCGATGATCAGCTATTTGTACCCAACATAAGTGACAGATGTTTTTCGTCAGGCATTTTATGTAGTCATTTGAGAAAATCGAGCGTTACAGCACAGTACGTTCTTTACATGAACTGACTTCGTAACACGCCTCAAAAAAATATGTCTGATAATTAAACAAAATGGCCTACGTATCTAAGGGAATATAATCTCGAATCACTAGTTTGCTGAAGTACAAAAACAGCAAAATGGTAATATAAGTCAAAATATCAAGAATGGACCGGGAGGTGAGGCATAATACAAACATAAGACGTGAAAATGTAGCAACATTTTACACTCGGACACCCGATGTAGGCCCTCAGATAAAAATATGATCTAGATGTTAGTGTGTGGACATCGGCAGCTGTTATCTACTAACCATTAATTCTTAATGAACTCTTAATGGCCGTAAATTGAAATATTGGCCATTTCGGTGTCCGCTTTTAGCCTACCTACAGAGGTCTCTAATATCCTCTGAATGCGGGCCTATCCGTCTTCCTTGTTGAAGTAAAACAATCTTTTCACTAAAGCTTCAACTTGGCAAGTTTGTCCACCTAATTTAAACTTCACAACTTCAATTTTTTTTCACTTTGATTCATGCCCGCCAACGTATTTGGATAAACTATGACAAGCAAAAAATTGCTGAAATGAAAGGAGATACATATCTCAGTGTAAACGATTCTCAACGTTTTAAACGCTGCCAGACAAAATACAAATATAAAGGGGGGATGAGTAAAAAATAAAAATACTGAGCTGATATTCACGGCAAGAACTTAGAGACAACTCAGCGAGGGTCTAACAACAACAAACTAGTATTATGATATTATTAATATTATTAGATTGCTGTTATTACTTCTCAATTAGGTTTTACAAACAAGCAGAATGCAATTAATGGGGAGTCAGTCAAAATAGAAAAACTGAACTCAACGATATTACGATATTATTATTACTATCATTAGATTGTTATTATTTGAACTATTATTTCTCAGTCAGGCTTTACGAACAAAATAATCACAAACCGTAAAGCACGCTAAACGAGGCTAGACGTGATGCGGAAAAAAGAGCGGAAGAAAAGACCCAAGGCATTACAAACAAATTGACACCAATACACATAAATACAGATACAAAAAGAAATAACAGCTACATTTTACAACAAATCAAGCGAACGAAAGCAATTGAACGAAATCAAGCTAATTCAATTGCAATTACATTTCTTCATCATATTTGCATTCGCCTGTGGCGACGAATGTTTGAATTTTGGTCGTCATGACAACGCCATTTGATAGCCATTTTGAAGTTTGGAAAACCTTGTGAATTTAGTTTCCATGGAAAATTGGTGCAACGAGGATTTTCTCTTGTTTGCGAGTGAATTTTACTCCATGTGTTTCGCTTTGCAGTTCACGATATATATACGATATATGCATATAAATTCTAATTATTATTTTTTTGCATAAGATTTCATTTGCCACCAGTCGAGTTCATTGATATGTAACAATTGGTAATTGTTGATGCGTGGTTTCATTGGCTAAGGACGCTTAGGTGCGAACGCAAACGGAATTCTTAGTGTAATTAACAGAGTTGTTTTGTCTCAGTTTATTGTTTAACAGCTCGCCTATTATCCACTGCTAACTAATAAAAGCGCGAAATGTTTGACCTGAACGCTTTCGTGAGTAAAATCAATTTGTTTCGTAAGTCAAGCTCTCAAGCGAACAGTTTGAAACAGGAAATGACGAGAGAGGGTCGAGATGCGTTTCAAATTTTCTGTCACGTTCAGCATGCCTTCTGAACCTTAAGAATGATAACATTTTTACCTATTGTTCTTTATCAAACAGTTTTGAAATATAGCTATTTCACAACAAGATTTTCGATTCCATAGAAAGCATCTTTAGTTTTTTTGTAACTTTGTGTTTTATAGAGGTACGAGATCGACTGCTAACAGTTTGCAAGGCTTTGATTGGCCAATTATGTTATCAAACTCCCGCCAAGAGAACGCGGAACGCGCCAAATGTTCCAGCCATGTGCTTCAAAATAATCATTAGTGCTTTTTACCATAACTGGTGAAAAACATTGAAGCGTAAACAATTTTCTAGCGTACAGCTCCTCAAAAATTTGACCACATTGCAAAAGACACAGATTCATAGGAGCAGGCATGAGCAAGAAAACGAAGTTGAGTTGGTCAACTTAAGAGTTCTGTCAACCCGGTTAATCAATTATGAAGTTAATTTTACCAAGCATCAATTATGCACTCATAGTTTATGCGTAGTGGGCTTAAGGAATTCAGCTGTAACCTTTCAAATCGAAGTGGCCCATTTATCGCCGGTTTGTTCGGCGTCATCTAAAGACGAGCATAGCGTAAGTGAAGAAAAAAACGTCGACGAACCTTTGGAACAACTGCGCTGAACTCACGATGAAGCACTCCAAGGATGTAATGTAAGTAATATTTGGTTTAGCTAGCTCGTATAAAGTACTTTGTATTAAATGCAACCAGCTATGTTTGTTTCCGTGTGTAGCGCATGAAACAATTTTAACAGCGTGCTTCCCAGCATGTTTTTGAGCTGAAAAACCTAAGATCAAACTTTAAGATTCCTGGGTCAAGTTCAGAGAAGTTTGTTTTTTCGACTACCTTTTCTCCGGAGTGGAGTGATTACAAATGTGAGTGAAGATTCTAGACAACAAGTGCTTTAAACTACAACACTACTATCTGATGGAAATTAGGTAAACAAAGCATTTTATAATTCTTTGTTCTTGACATAACGGTGTGTTGATAATATTTATTGGAATATATAAAACCAGGCATAAGACTTCTGCGTAGAGCTATTGAAGTTGAACTTTAAGTGACAACAATTTATACGAATCTGTGTGACTTGTTGTTTTCACGTAATCACCTTGGACTAACAAGTTCTGTTGTTGTTTGAAGGGATTACTTATGATAGCTTTGACGAGTCACTGCAGATATTGTTTGCTGTCGGCTCAACTTCGATTTTCAGACAAATTGAACAATATAAGTAAATCATGACACTTCGTTACTCAAAATTTATCGCGAATTCGTAATTCTGCCAAACCGCACGCGGTCAAGGAAAAATTCTTTTTCTTCCTTTGTTCTTGACTTTAAAGGATTGAGACACGATATAACACACGTGATAGTTAAAAGGACGCGGTCGGTTTGTTGTCAAAGAGAGTTGAAGTATCTGCGTTCGGCTTCTAAGGAGACCTAGTGTCTGATTGTAAAACGAGAAAATTACACAGCGAGTAAAGTTACTTAAGATATATTACCAAATTCCACTTCATCTTCATAGAATCCAGCTAGTAGGGTCGACAGTTGAAATTGCATAATTCGTTGTGCATAATTCGTTATTTTAAACGAGGGTCATGTATTTATAAGCGACGCTTGTGTTTGAATTCTTTGAGACGCTAATTTATCTTGAAGTGTGGGCAAAATGTTAGTTACACAGAATATTCATCAGTGCTCTTGACATGAGATTTTGCATGTAAGAAAGTTTTATGAGTGCTGTCATGCCCTTAAAGAATTGCGTAACGAGGGCTGTTTGAATTTAGTAAAGTAAAACATGTTCCAATGCCATAGGTCTTCGGTCTAGCACTGTGTGTTCTAGCTTCATGCTGTTCCCCCAGAAAGACACAAGAGTGAAAGACTTTATTTGTGAAATACACAAAAATAAACCGAGCATATAAACTGAATTTTTTTTTATCACGGTGATAAGAATCAACAATTAACATAACAGTCACCAATCGGTGGCAATGTTCCGAGCAATTCAGTGCAACACTTTTGTCTGTTACTCCGTCATGGTAGACAAAGAGCAAGTCCTGTCGAGCGTGAATTGTTTTGCTATCGCTGAACAAGTCGGGAATCAAGTTTGATAAAGATTGCAAACCTTGAATGTTGTGCTCTTTTTTCAAGAAATGTTTTATCGACCCAGCAATTAAATTTGAATCGATTGCAATGCTGGTGAAAATTCAAACAAAATTTCCAAACAAAATTGCATGAAGGATATACCTTCTCCTACATAAAAACAGCACCAGGTTAAAGATTTTGCATGTGTGTGTAAACTTGTGCGTTGTAAAACGTTTATGTGCTAAATCTACAGCTAAAAAATATTCAATAGTTTTAACTGTTCATTTAGTTTAACGTTAATTTTCCGTTTAGTCGCTTGACCGGTTTTCTGATAATATCTATAAAATCGCCGTTATAACAGAAACGTAAAGCCTAGATGTCAGTTCTAAATATTTTGTAAACTGGAACCAAATTGGCACGTAGGCTAATAATAATAAAAAAAATAGTTTCTATAAAAGAAACTGTTACGTTGCAGAAGTGAGGAGAGTTGATGTTAAATTAAACTCTAACTTTTATATCCTAAATTCATATACAGTTAAATTAGCCCATCTGCATGTGTTTTTTTTTTTTTTTTTTTTTCAAAAATCCAGCGCTTTGTTCAAATGTCGCTTCTAGGTTATTGAATTCGAAACTGTCGTCTAGGAGCGATAATCCGTCCTAAGCTCGCTATTTTTAGGTTGGCGGGCGAGGTCTCCGACAATCGGTCCCCCAAGGGTAGTCACAATATTAAATAACACATCAGTTTTGTTCATGGTTGATCAGACAGGCCAGTGTCTGCCCAAATAACACCGCGATTTATTTGGAGTTTAGTTTGTAAAGAAACCATTCTCCTTCGTCGGAGGCCATATGAGAAAACACTTGCCATATGTCTAACGAAAAGCAAGGTAAAATTTTCAAAAAACGACGGCCTTCAAATGTGCAAAACATAAGTACAGTCAGTTGCAAAATGAGGGAGACTGTAGCTGAAATACTTATAAAGTGTAGACAACCGTCAATACTGCATGAAAGCAGCGGTTAATTTACTCCAAAGGCTTCACTGAATTGATAATATACTAAGCTAAATTTTTGCGAACGGGTAACTTTTCAAGCGTTTTATACTTTCCGTCAGATTCAAATAGAGTATTGCTCGCAATCCCTTCATATGCTCTACTGACTACTTACACTCGAAAATCTGTGAACGCCAAAACTGATTATAAATGTAATAAGCATCGTTTGTCGCCTTTTAGCTATCGTTGTCGATTACTCTGTCACTTGTTTTTTAAGGGGCAACTGTGAGTGGCTTCTTTTGCTAATTTTTCCACATCAATTTTTTTTTCGGCACGATTCACTGAGCAGAAATGTAGAATTAAATATTAGAAATCATAATACGCCAAAATTACCCAGCAGTGGTAACGTATTTCTAGAAGCACACACTTAAGTAAAGAAATTTTGCTCTTTCTTACAAAAGAGACTACATATATTTGGTAAAACGTAATATACGTTTATTGTTAACTTCTTCAATTTGTCTTATGTTTCACAGACATGTCCCAGCATCGTACAGTCCACGAACTATCCTTATCACACGGGCAGGCGATACGTGAGTCTCGCTCTGAAGAATCTCTGCCTTGGAGCCAAGCGGGAGAGAATCTCGATTTAAGAGGGAACTCAGTGACAACAAAAACAATTCCCAGTTTTTCAAAACTCGGGAAGCAATTGAGAATACGATTTGAAAGTAAGGAACAGCGAGAAACAAGGGATAGCACAAAGGGGTATTCTGGAGAACAAGAGAAGAGAAATAAAAGGTGGAAATTGAGAAGCGAAAGAGACTCGCAGGAAATTGAAAGCAAACCGAAAGATTCTTTACATTGTAAAGTTAATTCGGAACTTGCTGTCCAAGTCAAAATGTCCTTGGTCCAGAAAACATCTCCAGTTAACACTGTTAACGACTTGAGGGAAGCTCGAGAGACCATCAAGAAGCTAAACGAAAGCCTTTTGAACGAGAAAGGGTTATCGGAAGCAAAAGACACAACAATCGGAAATCTCCGTCATGAGATAAATTTGTTGGATCAAGAACTGGTAGATAGACGAAAGGAGAATGATAAAATCAACGATGAAATGAGAAAACTACGATCAAAAACAACTGCGTTGCAGACAGAGAACAAGATTCTGGAAAGGCAAGTGAAGATGATGAACGAATCGAACAAAAAACTTCATAACGAGATGCACGAGTTACGAAACAAGCTTCGGATTCAGGAAACTAAAGTCGGGGAACTTCGGGTGCAGCGATCGGAAGCCGTTCGAAAGTACGCTCATCTTCTGCAAACCAGCGTGGACAAGAGCACAAGGCTTCGGTATTTCCTTCAGCAATTACAAAATGAGATTTTAACGCATAGTGTGACGTCGAAGAAGTTTCAAATGCAAAAGCAAGCGCTCGAAGATCTAATGCAAGAAGACAGTGAAGAAGATTTACAGTTCAAGAAATACGGACTGATTTCCCCGAGAAAGATGAGAAAGACATCGTATTTGTTATCAGAAGAGGAGAAGGAAAGCCTACGGAAAGACGTGGAGAACGCGTTTGAAAGCAGGCAAAGTAAAGTCCAGGATACAAGAAGTCTCCCGGTTGAAAAACTCACCACAGCTACGGAGAGAATACTCACAGAAGGCTTGAAATCTCGGTTGGGACGAGAGAACGAGGAAAGCTCGCAAATGTCCAAGTTGATGCAAGAGGCGAAGCATCAGATTAAAGGTTTGGAAAAGATACAATCTTTACATGTCGAAGAGTCGAAGCGATTGGAGGACAAAGTAGGAACGCAGCTTAAAGCCCTCGAAGCCGAGCTCAAAGATTTATCAGACGAATTAAGATTGGCTCAGGTTTCAAAGAGGGAGGACGAAGAAAAGCTTAGATCCATTAGGAAGTTCTCCACGGCAGATACGAAAGTTGAAAGTATCAGTTTAGCCCGAAGAACATCGCAAGTTGAGAAGTTAGACCTTGAGAGCGCCATTAACAGTATGGAAAGAAGGAGTGAAGATTCCACAAACCCAATTTCACCCATGGAGAGTGAAATACTGTCAATGAAGCAAAAAATGGCGGCCATGCTGGAGGAGAAACTCGTGCTCTCAGATGAGCTGATCGAATCTCGCACCAGTCTCTCCAACCTAGAGAGCCTCTTGGAAAGCAGAAGTTTGGAAAACGAGAAAATGGAACAGGAACTCACAGAAAAGGAAAAACGGATTTCATTGACGGAAGAGCAGTTAAAAGAAGCTCAGAAAGAAACGGCGAATCTGAAGGAAGAATTAGAGACTACTAAGAACGAACTGTCGTCAAGGGAACGGGAGGAAATAGCACAACCAGATAAAGTTAAAGATCGACCACACAGAGTGGAACTCAACTTTACTCCTAATATCCAACCAGCAAACTTAAAGGAGGAACTCTTAGCCGTAAGACGCAGTAGTGTCACGCAACCCAACAGAGTGCCGGGCACGGGATCCCTGGGAGTCGATAAAGGAGTACAAGTGGGCGGAAGTGGACACCGAAAGCTCGAAAGAATGCGATCATTTGAAAGTCTTCGCAGTGTAAGACGAAGATTGTCCTTGGATCAAACCGTCAATTTTGCCAACAAGGTTGAGCGTAAAGTTAGCAAAACCGAAGTGCGGTTAGTACAGAGAGCAGAAAAGGGGGTTCAAGTTGACATCGATGAAGCAGAACTTGGCACCACACCAGAAAATTCCAAGAAGGATGAGGTTTTAATAGCAAATTTAACTAAAGAGAATCGAGAGCTGAAGGCAATTATGGAACAACAAGGTCGAGATATCGCGAGCCTTGAAAATGAAATCAAGAAACTATGGGACGACAAGAAAGCTTCTTACTTAGACGGTGAAGATAATGCGCCATTCAACCCACCAAAGAGATTATCGGAGTTATGGAAGTCTCTTGAGGAAGCGAGACAGGAAAAGGCAGAGGCAGATAAGAGAAACAAGGAACTTCAAGAAAAGTTGAAAAAACAAGATCAAGAGATACAAGTAATTCTCGAGAATTTTAAACACCAGAAAGACGAACACGTGTTACCTATACCGAATGAAGTCATCAACAACAATTATTTCAAGGAAAATCAGAACATGACCACTGAACAAGGTCGTTCATTAGAAGAGCTTGTGAGGGCAAGTAAGACGAACTGCCTCAGTCATGAATTTGTTTTTGACACTGAAGACGGCCGCGGCGTCCCAAATGAGCTACCTTTGGAGCGAACAAGCAAGAACGAGCAAAATATTTCAATGTTAGAGTCGGTGATTGACCGCATGAAGAAAGATCTGGCAGCTTCAGAAGAGCATGGTAGAGAATTGGAAACAGAGCTATACAGAAAGGAAGATGAACTGCGGAAAGCTGAAAGAGAGATTGAATTGTACAAAACCAAACTTTCCGAAATGAAGGACTGCCTGGACGAAAAAAGCGAAGAAAAGGATTGCGCTGGTAGAGAAGTTCTTCAGTACAAAACTCAAGTGTCAGATTTGAATACTTTGTTGATGGAAACAAGGAAAGAAAAACTAAGAGCCGAAGAAGATGTCCAGCGACACAAATCACAAATTTCAGAATTGTCAGCGTCCCTCGATCGGACAAGAACAGAAAAAGGTCATCTTGAAAATAACAGTGAACTGTTCAAATCCCAAACATCGGTGCTCAAATCCTCGTTGGAAAAAGCAAAAAGAGAAAACGAAAAGTCAACTAAGGAGATTATTCAGTGCAATTCTCAGATTAAGCACTTAGAAAATTCTCTTGAAGAAGCAAGGATGGGATTTCAAACAGCAAAGAAGGAAATTGAAAGTTTCAAATCTGAAACTTTGCAACTGAAAACATTACTTGATGAAACAAGAATAGAGAAACAAAAAGCAAGTGAAAATAGTCAGTCAAGGATTGCAGAATTGAAATCATCGCTGGACAACTCCAAGAAAGAGCTAAATTCCTCTAAAAAGGAGATTGAACTGCAGAAGTCCGAAATTATCGAACTGAAATCTCACCTCCAAAAAACACAGCAAGTAAACCGCAAAGCCATGGATGAAAGAGAACAATACAAATCAGAGATTTCGAAATTGGAAGCCTCGCTTGACAAAACACGAAAGGAGAAGGTCGATGCCGAAGAAGAAATTCGAAAGAAAAAGTCTGAAATTTTAGATTTGAGATCTTCGCTTGATGAAAGAATGAAGGAAAACGAGCGTGTATATAGTGACATTAAGAGGTACAAGTATCAAACGGAGGAGTTGACAGCGTCACTTGAAGATTCCAAGAAAGAGAACAGTTGGAACGTGAAAGAAATTAACAGATATCAAGACGAAATTTCTGAGTTAAGAGTTTCACTTAGCAGATCAGGAAAAGAAAGTTCCAACGTATCTAAAGAATACGAGTTGTGCAAGTTCGAAATTTCAGATTTGCAAGCTTCGCTCGACGAGGAAAGAAAAGAAAATCGTGCTACCAAAACAACGATGGAAAGATATAAATCTGAGCTTTCCGATCTGAAGAATTCTTTGGAGAAGGCTAAAGAGGAAAATCGTACTGCCACCATCGGTATTGAAAGGTATAAGAGCCAGATTACAGATTACCAAGAGTCGCTTAAAGGAGAGAGGAAAGAAAATGTCGCAGCTGCGAACATAATCAAGGAGTGTGAATTAGAAATCTCGGACCTGAAGAAGTATCTAGATTCGGCTAAAGAAGAAAACCAGAATCTAAAATGTGACATTGAACGTTATAAAACGCAAATTTCAGATCTACGAGCTTCGCTCGAAGAGGAGAAGAAAGAAAATCTCGCTGCAACGATGGAAATTATCAAGTATGAAGCAGAAATATCTGATCTGAAAAATTCTTTCGAGAAGAATAAAGAAGAAACCTTCACTGCGACCAACAACATCGAAAGTTATGAGACTCAGATTTTAGATACGCAGGCAGCGCTCGAAGATAGAAAGAAAGAAAAACATAGACGTGAAAGTCGAACTATTGAACTTCAAAGTGAGATTAGTAAAAGAGAAGAGACAATGCAAGAATACAAAATAAAAGAGGCAGAAACGCGACTCGAAAAGGAAAGGTTGGAAACTAGTAACTCCAAATTACAAATTACGATTGACAATCTTAAAAAACAGCTCATGGCCGCTGACGAGAAGGTGAAAGACTTGGAAAATCAGGCTGAAGAAGACAGCAGAACCATTTCACAACTAATGGATGAACAGTCAGCAGTGGAACGTCTTCAAGAACAAATTAAAGTGCTGGAGACAAAACTGAGTGTGAAAGATAAGAACCTAGAGCAAAAGGTGGAAGAAATTATTGAGAGAGACCAACGCATTGAGCAAATAGCACGGGAGAACGAGGAACCCCAGAAAAAGATTCAAGAAAGTCATAGCAAGAGCGAAGGGAATTACGTCGATTTTGACACAGTTGATGGAAAAACTGAAATAAAGGTCGAAGCTGGAAATTTACCCGAGAGCAGTCCTGAAATAGTTGACGATCCCAAAATCATCGAGGACTTGGGGAATGAAGTTGTGGAGTTCAAAGAACAGTTGCAAATACTTCAAACCGCATTGAAGGATATTCAACAAGAGAAAGCCTATTTAGAAGACACCGTGCAGGACTTAAGGAATGTCAAGAAAAGCCAGGAAAAAGAATTAGATCTACTCAGACAGCAAATTCAATTTCTTGAGAGCAGTGTACAGGACACCGAGGAAACTCTGGAAAAGAACGCGCAACAGATGGTAGATAAAGAGAAAGAGCTGCGAGAGCTTGTCAAGGAAAAGGTTGTAAAGGCGAGCCAGATTGAGAGCCTGGAGACGAGTTTAAGTACGACGCTTCGGGAAAGAGACTCTACATTAGCAGGTAAGAAATTTAACAGTATGTCAGTTTACAGTGAGACTACTCAACCGGGCCGCCTGGAAGAAAACTAACCAATCAAAGCGTAAGCTGAGAACAATGGACTGACAACCTCTCGTGACGGCAAGTGGCGGTCTGTTTCACTTGAAAACATAAACACTGTCGACTCCTCTGCGTTATATACACTCTGAGGAGGTTTGAGAGATTCGGCCCTTGACGGCGAATTATCATAATTATAAAATCTCTCTCGAAAAATTAGCTTAAAACCTCATTTACGACAACCAAACGAAAACCTTTGAAAAGCATGCAAAGTTTAAGATCGAAACTAACCAGTCAACAAATGGCAAAGCTTCCTTAGAGGTTCGCAACACTTCGCACACTTTGTTGGGTTTCAATTTTGTTAAGAACTATTTTTCGTATATTTCAATGTCACTGATTAATTTGAGAAAAAGATCGCTATCCTTTGATCTCAAGTAACGTTCTGATTGGTTAACTCTTTTCCAAGTGGCCCGGTTCGAGTAGTTGACTGTAAGGATAGCTATTTCAGCCACACTTTTAGTACGTTTTAGCATGAATTAAGAAGATTCAAATGAAAACAACTTAGCCTGATGGGTAGGAACGCAGCACTAAAAGTTTGACTTCAAATGATAACAAGACATTAGTGACTGGATGATTAAACTAAATGATTTATAAAATGATGACGATTGAAAGGGTTTAGCACAGATATGAAAATGCGAAACACGCGTTATCATGTTGACTCTGGATTTCTCAGAAATTAGTTTTGTATTGCCCTGTGATTAGAAACAAAGAATGTGTTTTTCATTCAATGCCCTTACAATTGTGTTCTCACTGACCTGGGCAAGACTCACCTGGGTTTCACTATTTGCATATGAAACAGTTTGCAATTGGTGGCAAGCCAAAAACGTTCCAAGATATTTTACTCTTTTATGTAAAGACTGTTGAAATCTAACTACATTTTTTGGCTTATTGAATTGAAATTAATGGTTTGAAACATTGACTTTTTATTATTCATTCAAACAGATTAAAAGCCCTAGTTATTGTGCAAAAAGCAGTTTTAACTTGAGTGTCGAAAGTAATATTCGCATTTACTTTGGTTTCCCAATACTTCCCTATGCTCTTGGCTTAAAAAATTCGCGCCACCTTGTCATCCATTCAGAAGTAAAACCAAAACCAATCATGACTCTCTCCGGAACACGTTTTCCCGCGCTTTGCATCAGCTGCCTGTATTTGCTAGGAGTTTCGACTGCTTCGAGTAGATTCTACACAAAATAACTAAATAATATGATATAAAGTTTGAGCCTGATGCTCAATTTTTTTGGAAAACTATTAGTGATGTCTTTCTTTTCTCGAATACAGTTACCTTAAAGGCATTTATTACTCACGAGTTTTCAAAACACACCCAAACAAATGGCGCAACCTTCAAAACGTGACTGACTTTCAATAAATCATTCATTTGCAGCGACCTCAGAATTTGTTAGCTGTCTCTTCTACTACGAACCACATTTTTCGTCGATGACATGTTTTGCGAGTTCTTTACAAAATCAGCTGATGTTGTTGATTATTCCTTTAATCTTTGGCGGTGTCAAAAAGTTAAAAAAACTTGAACAAAGGATTGTCACTCTTAAGTCCTAAGAGACGCGAAAACAATAGAAAACCGCAAAACCTTTTCATAAGGGCTCGTTCTAAGAAATGTTTGTCGAAAACACTGGAAATTTACAGACACAAACGAAGAAAGAACTATTTTAAAACTTTTAAAAAATAAAACTAATTTTCTCACTCACAGAGGATATACAGATAGTCATTTACCAGTTGTAAACTGTGCCAATATTGAGCAATTACGTTGTAATTCATTTTCGTTGTATTTAGATAGCAATTCAGTTTTCATAATGTTTGGTAGGTACAATCTTAGTACTTATGCGTTTATATAATTTTCATGTGCTAGTAAAAAACGAAGCCGTGCGTGGAAAGCTATTCTCATCTATAATTACATGAATCGTGTGTAACATATGGTCCTCTCTTGTAGGAAATATTATATTGCGAAACCTAAAATAATGCTCGCCAGTCTCAAACAAAGTTATTGCAAAGAAAGGAAAGTTTGACTTTGTTCTAAAACGACCGTTATGTGAACTACTTTATTCAAAAGTGAAATGAAAGGTTTATGAAAGTCTCTAGATCATTTTATCACGCTTGCCAGCTTAAGTACCAGGATTAACTAAATCATGGTCACTGTATTTGCATGAATAACTCTTGGTCTCTTTGTAGTGCACGCGTTTTCTGTTTGGCTTAAAAAAAAGCTTTTGTTTTGATTAACGACGCTAAAAAATGTTATGAAAGGACCTGTGTTCGTGCAATGTCTGAAACTTAGGTAAAAGTTGCTCAAATGAGATCATCCGTAAGAAAACAGGACGATTAATTTTGGTTTGACGTAAAACAGAGACACGTTTTTAAATTGAGTGACAACGAGTTTACAGCCAATATTCTTTTTTCAACTGTAATCAAAATGCCAAGAACGCCAATTATTTTAAAGACCGAATTCCCAGTTGGATTAAAAGAGAACAATGACTAGTAGTTATTGATAACAGCTTGGACGCGATTCATCCAGCGTTAGCTTGTTTATAGCGAGGTGCAGATAAGTTTACTCTTTAGATTTGTTGACTGTTTGTTTGTTTGTTTGTCTTAGCACTTATCGCTTCCGCCAGGTACTTAACAATCGCGCTTTCTTTTCAGCGAAAGACGACTCCTTCGAACGGCTGCAGGGCGAGAACGAAAGGTTGGTGATCGAGGTGGAGCAACTGAAAATGGAGGTACAGAAACAATCTTTCGATTGGCAGGAGAAGGCCAAGATGGAAGCAGATTTTCAAGGCGTCTCAGACAAGCTGAAGGAAGCTGAGTTGAAATATCTACTTACTAGGGAAGAGAAGGACAAACTTGAAAAGGATTTGAAGCATACCACCGAACGAATGATCATGCTACAGAACGGGTTCAGCGACGCTCAAGCTATGGTCAGAACAAAAGAGGACAAGATCAAACAGCTGACAGCAGAGAATTTCGAGCTGCGCTCACTGGTTAAAGACAAAGATGAAAGCCTTTATCGAGAGGAGAAACTGCGCATGGAAAACATGAAATCTTTGGACGCGCTGAAGATCAAGTTAAAGAAAATGGGAACAGACGAGAAGAAACAGCGAGAGCGGTTGTTTAGCTTAAAATCGGCGTGTTCGGAGGCAAACGAAGCTTATGAGATTGTCAAGAAGCAAAATTATGAGATGAAGCGAGACATGGAAGATGTAAAGAAAAGGCTGAGCGAGAAAGACTCCGCGCTGGAAATTTCGGAGAAGGAGAAGGAGAAAATGGAGGAGCAGATTTTAAACGCGTCACGAACAATCGAAGACTTGCGAAAGAGCTCCCGAAGAGATGAAAGCGTGTCGCCGGATTCAGCCCTGGGAATCTCTCTAACGTCCGCGTTTGAGTTCAGTTCTGGTCCCAACAGCCCGAACTCCGTAGCCTCAGATAACGCGTTCTCGGGAGAAAGTTTTGGCCAGGAAACCGGGCTGCTGTGCAAGATGCCGACCATGATCGAGAATTTCCGAGCGGTTGTCCAAGACAACGAAGCACTTCGCGGGAAACTTTACGAGGCCACCGTGCAGAAGGAAAAACAGGAAAGCCAAGCGAAACATCTTTCTCAGGTAAACGAAATGCTGAAAAGTGATGTGGCTGTCAAGGAAAAAAGCGTCCAGGGCCTGGAAGACAAAGTCAAGTTGTTGGAGGACGAGACTCGCGATGCTAGGAATAAATTTGTCGAATTGGAGCGCAGTTTTGCCGTGGTGTCCACTCAAGCCGACCTCTTGAAAACGACGCTGGAAAACCGAGAGAAAGACTTCGCAGAGTTACATGAGAAGGTTGAAATACAAGAGGAAAAGGAGAAAACTTTGGAGCTGTACTCCAAATCAGTGGCCGAGAAATTTGAGTATGAAGCAAGTGAAAAGAAGAAATACGAGGTCCTGTCTCGACAGTTGCTTGAAGAAAGTACTAGTCAGAAGAACCAGCTTGAAAGCATTGAGAAAAAGCTTGCAGCCTCGCCGAGCGATCGCGACGACATTTTCTTTTCCGCACATGGTAGTGTTCCCATGGCAACGGTGGAAGACAAAGTTGACGTCGTTCTGAAGAAGAAGAAAGATTTAGAAGTACTGGTGTCTAACTTACAAGCTGAATGTGCTGATTTACAACTGGCGAATGGAGAGCTGCAGAAAGATCTCACTCAGTCCCTGGAATCGGAGAAACTGAGGCGAGAACTTGAAGGAGAACTCAGAGCAACACGGATTCGTGACGAACAAGCGAATGCTAAAGTCGTTAATCTTGAAGAACAAAAGAAATCTTTGCAGAATGAAAACAAAAGCTTGGAAGCGACGATTATGGAGTCAAAAAAGAAAGAAGAGGAATTGGAAATCAAGGTTGGCGCCATGAAACAGACTATAACAGAACTGGAAAAATCCAACGAAAGTTTCCAAACGGAGAACGAAAATCTGAAAGATAATCTGCGGAGAGCCGATGAAGAAAGTTCTAAACTGGCGAACGAACTGAGGTTGATCCAAGAGAAAATGGCCGAGATTGAAATCACGAACGATGCATTCCAAGCTGAAAACGAGAAGCTGCGAACTGACATCATGGCGCTATCAGAAGCAAAGTGTGATGTGGAGTTGACCATTTCTGAAACAGAGAGGCAGATAAAGAAACTCAAAGAAACCGCAGATAAAGAGAGAGCGAACAGAGAGATCATTGAAGTTGAGAAGAACGAAGCTTTAAATCAGTGTGAGGAACTGCAAAACGAGTTAAACAGAGCGAAAAACCGTCTTGAAAAAACGGAGGAAAAGCAGAAGGAAGCAGAGAAATCAGTTCAAGAAATGGAAAAGAGCAAGTTTGATTCGTCTTCAGAGAACCGACGGCTTAACGAAGAATTGCAGTTAGTCAAGAAAGACCTGTCGGAAATGGACGGACGATACAAGAAATCGATCCAAGAAGAAGAGAATCTGCAACAGAAACTAAAGCTGGCTAACTTGGAGGTGGCTAAGCTGAAGACTGCAAACGAGAGTAGTGCTAAGAGAAACGAAACCTTAGAAAAGAGCCTCGTGGAATCAAAAGGAAACAATGAAGAGCTGGAAATATTGCTGAAGAAGACTCGCTTAGAGAAAGCGAACGTACTGAAAGATGTCAGCCTAAAAGACAAACTTATTCAGCAACTGGAAGCGAACAAACATGAACTGGAGGAAGAAAGGCAAAGTCTCACAAACGATCTGTACGTCACCACAAGAAAGGTTTTAGCTCAACAACAAAATGCTGAGACCTTGATGAATGAAATAAATCATCTAAACCGCGAGATGAAAGGAGCTATCAAGAGCGCGCTGAACAAGGAATTGAAAACAACAGAGGACGAGAAACCTTCGCAAGGAGATGGCGAGACCATTGCTTCAGACAGTGAGGTGCTGATGCAAAATTTGCGACAAAGTATCCGAGCTACCGAAAGAAATCTCGACTTCTTCCGCTCCGAGGCTAAAGTACCGGAAGTAGAATCCAAGAGTTGCCAACGAGATGTTGAATTTATCAATAAGGAATTTGCGCTTCTTAGCAGTCAGGTGACTTCGTTTTCCACCACTTCTAACAAGCTGTGCGATGAAATTAAGAAGCTGAAGGAAGATTTGACGCAGAAAGAATCCCTGCTAGAGGAAACAAAAGAAAAGTACGATAACTTGAAGGAAGAAAACCTGGAAAATCGCGAATCTATTATTCAACTACAAAGCAAATGCACTGAGCTTGAGTCACTGTTTGGCGAGTACGAGAACAAAGCGGAGAAACAACACTCAGAACTGGTCCGCGCAAACCAACAAATGTCAACTTTGGATTCAAATCTGCTGAGAGCCGAACAGAAAAAGACCGCCCTCGAGAAAGAGCTACTGGTGTGCCATGAGAAAATCTCACATTTGGAGGCAAATACAAGAGCGATGAAGGACGAAGGACGAAATGACAAGAAAAAGATCGCCACGTTAGAGGCAGAATACACAGAGAAGCAAACCCTTGCGCGGGAATTGGAAAACACCGAGGCGACACTCAGGGATCTGAGGGGAAAATTCGATGATGCCCTGAAGGAGAAAGAAGAAGCGAAAGCTGAGCTGTATGGAATAAGAGAAGAACTGCGGCAACAACAGGCAGAATTAAAAAATTCCCGTAAAGAGGTCGACCATTTAAAGAAGCAGATGAATTCAGAGAAAGACACGCGGCAGAAAGTTGAGCTTGACTTGAACGAAAACGCCGCCGTTTGCAAAACATACAAGAACAACCTTCAAGATTTAGAACGCTCGCTGGCAAGATTGCGAGAGGAGAATTCCGATCTCGAAGAAAAAGTCAGCATTTTAGAGGCGGCGGGAAATGCCTTGAGGAAGGAGACGGAACTACAGGCCGTAGAAATGAAGAGGCTTGAGGAAGAGCTGGCCGACTCGAAGGAAAAGCATTGGAACCTTTCCAAGAGCCATGAAGGCAGCGAAAAAGAGAGAAAGAAGTTGGTTAACGAGAAGATTGTCTCGGAGGAGAGGATCACAAAGCTGGAGGGAGCCTGTAATGAGCTGCTGAAGGAAAAAGAAACGAGTTCCAGTAAAGTTCTATCGCTTAATGAAGCTCTGGAAGTTATCATCGCCAGCAACGAAGAAACCGCAGCCAATTTGAAGACCGATCTGCTAACAACAAAGAAAGAACTCTCTGTAACAAAAAGCGCTCTTGAGAGGAGGCAGAAACAAGTGGAAGAGTTGCAAGAAGAATTGAAAAACGACGAGCTAAAGATGAGATCACTGGAAGAGAAGAAACAAGAAGTCTTTGAGAAGTATTGGACTAGTCAGAACGAGTTGACGGAAGCTGAAGGGACCATAGACAACTTACGAGCGGAAAACAAAGAACTTAAACAACAGTGCGCCACTAGCGCCCAGCGAATCCAACATCTTCAGGAGACGCTACAGTCAGAGAGAGAAACCAACGAGAAAGAGGTGTCAGCCTGGAGCGACCAGATGAACAAGTTGAAGACACTACATCAAAAGGTGATCGAAGAACGCGGCAACCTCGAGCGAGATTTAGAGCATACTCAGGCAACGTTAACGAAGACCGAAGATGATCTTAAACAGACCAGTGAAGTTATGGGCGAGAAGGAGAGAGTTTTCAGCGCCGATGTAACCAAACGAGACCAAGCTTTGGAAGATTTGTCATTGCAGAACACAAACGTGACAAACGAGCTTGCCAAGACCAAAGATGCACTGACAAAAACCTGCGCCGAAAACGACGACCTTAAAGAGCGACTTGATCTCACTACTGAGAAGGTAGACTGGTTGGAAAAAGAGCTCCAGGAGCGAAACGCTGAGATTGAAGATTTGTTGGCTGAAGCGCAAGCCAAAATGAATGTTGTACGCAAAATGAAAGCCACAAACAGCGGTGAACACTTTGCTGAGTTGCCTTCATCAGAGTTTATGGCCAGAGATGATGAGGAGGGAACTGATGGCGTTGACGCCCGACCGGTTACACCTTTAAACACATCAATGAAAGACGTAGTGGACTCTTTCCATAAGGCGTGTCTGTCATCTTTCAACGATAATAGAGCACTCCAACAAGAGTTGAATGCCAAATCAGACGAAATGGCGCGTCTGGACGAAAGTCTTCAAAAAGAGAGGAACAATGCATCGGAGGTGAAAAGGTACCTCCAGGATTTAGAAAAGAAGAAGGGGAAATTAGAAGACGAAGTGAAGAGATTGAGAAGGCGCCTAGAAGCGTTGAAACTTAAAAGCGTGGAGATGGAGAAAGAGAAGGATAACGAAATTACCGAAACTAAGGGAGAAAAGATATTGCTCGAGAAAGAACTGTGGAATATGAAGGAAGCTTTAGAAGAAGCAAAGGTCAAGCGGAAGACCGCTGAGGAAGAAAAAGAAAGGTACGCCAAGGATTTGGAATCTTCGCGCAAGCAGATCGTCGATGCAAAGAGCGATATCAAGGGAAGTCAACAACAGTTTGACGCACTCCAAGAAAACATGTTACAGTTAAAGAGAAGAACGTTTGAACTGGAAGCAAACGAAAGAGCAACAGAGCAACTCATTCAAGAAAAAGACAGAGAGCTGTTCGCCAGCCAGTTAAAGATCGACGAGCTTGAAAAGTTGTACGACACCGCTAACGAGAAAAAGACGGAGCTATTTACAAAGCTCTCCGGAGCGGACGAACGCATAGCAAGCTTGGAAAACGACTGCAAGGAAAAAGCTGTGGATAAAGCCAACCTTGAACACGAAATTACAGCGCTGAAGGACAGTGTGAAAGACAAAGCTACAAGGTTAGAGAAAACAGAAAAGGAATTAGACGACTCCCGTGAGAAATGCGAAGAACTCGAGATCCAGCGAGGAAGCCTTCAAGCAACCAACGAGATCCTAAAACATCAATTAGACGCCACGAAGAAGGAGTGCTCACAATTTCAGGCATTGCTTCAGAAAGAAAAAGAGCTTTGTAGTACTTTTAGTGGTCAACTGAACGAAGTAAAAAGCGAAAAGGAGATCCTCGATCGTGAGTTGAAGGGGGTCCTTGAACAGAAGGATCACATACAACAGATGCTGAATAAATCGGAAGAAAACTTGAACACTGCTGAAGGCAAAGCTACGAACTCCTTCCACGAGATCGAGAATCTTAAACGACAGATGATCAAGGTCCAGAGTAGCGCATGCGCTGATTCTGCGCGCAAACAGCTGGAGATTGGCAAGCTCAGAGCTGAGGCTGAGTCGCTCGGAAAGGAGTTAAAGGACAAAGAAAGAGAGCACAATGAGAGCCTCACCAAGTTCAAAGTTACAGAGAAAGAGAACGAGTTCCTGAAGAAAGACCTGGCGCAGAAGCACAACCGGGAATCGGAGTTGAAACTCGACCTTACATCCACCAATAGCAAACTCCAGAGTTATGTAATCGAAAGAGAATGCTGGGAACGAGAAGTGAAGTCTGTCTTGAGCGAAATGGAACAGCAAAAGAACGCCAGCCAATCGAAGGAAGAGAAGCTTGAGCGACTGCGCACGCGTTATGAGAACGAGATCAAGTTCTTACAAGAACGCGTGGAGGCCCTGGAACGAGAGGTACGGATCATCCAAGAAGCCAGTGAACAGCAGCGTCACGCTGACGAAATTGCGTCCAAGCTCGCGCTCGAGTCCAAAGACATGGAAATTGACAACCTTAAGCTCCGTCTCCAGGCAACTAGAATGCATACCAGTGAGAAAAGTGACGTGTTGGAGATCATGAAAGACCAGCTTGACGAGCGCACCAGGCAGATTACTGACCTCATGGAGCAGCTGCGGATGCTGAAAGAGAGTTATCACCTCGAGTTAGGCAGCTTGCATGCCGACCTTAAATGCGCTCAGATGGAAAACATGCTGCAGAAGCGCGGAGAGCTTAGTGGAAGCTTTGGATCCAGGCAGGAATCAGAGTTGCTTGACGTCATCAAACAAAGCAGAAAAGAATCCGAACGACTGAGAAACCTTCTTAAACTCAAGATGAAAGACATGAAGTCCCTGAGAAAGCATATTCTCTCCGAGAGAGTAAGTGGAACTAGAAAACCTGGATATACAACGTATTAATGAAAAGAACCGTTGAGCTACATTTTACTATAAGAAAATAATATTACAAAAACAGTTAAAACATCACAAGCAATGCTTTTCACGACCGAACGTTTTGAAACTTTCGAGCAAGGCAATAAGTTCGTTTGTCCATGCTGGATATCACATATTTACCCTGTGTGCAATAAGATACTTAAGTAAGAGACCTTACGTTTAATAAATAATTTATCATAAGCAGTACTTTTTAAGACCGAACGTTTTGAAGTTTTCGAACAAGGCAAAATGTTTGTTTATCGACGCTGGATATCACATATTTACCCTGAGTGCAAGATACGTACGTCAAGTAAGATATATTACGTTCAGTAAATAATTTATCAGAAGCAATGCTCTTTACGACCGAGCATTTAGAAATTTTCAAACAAGGCAGTTAGTTTGTTTCTCGATGCAGGATTTCACTTATTTACCATGTGTGCAAGATACGTGAGTCAACTAAGATACATTACGTTTAATAAATAATTTATCGAAGTTTTACAAAGTAATTATAACTTCAAGAGAGAAAAAAGTAATTTTCTGTACAAAAAAGCTACTAATATATTTAACTCGAACGCTATTTTTGTACCATTTTGTATACGAATTTATATTTAAAGGCGTTTTTTGTGTGCACAAGGCTCTGTATTTCAAAGATCTGATTCCAGGCACACTTCCGTGTTGTGTGGCATTATTATAAATAGGAGAAAAGAACTTCTTATTCAACTATAAGTAACATTTCTGATTATGCTATAAACAGTATTTGTAAATAAGCTTAGGATTTGAGTGCATTTTCAATAAAGATATCAAAATTTAACCCTTGTTCAACTGTCAAATATGTAGGATTCAATAACTGAGCTACTTTTCATTTGCATTTTACGACCTGACATCATTTTTTTTCTTGAGCTTTTCCAGACCATTTATCTTTAATTTTACGCATGGAAAACCTTTTTATTATATAGGTATAAGTGTTTTGTACAGGTAATCATACGGTTTCGAGTTCAATTTGGAATTAATTTGCACGTGTGAGTTTTTCAAAATGGAACGAGAAAAACCGTATGATTACTTATTAATAACATAAACATGAAAAAATTCGCGTGGGGGAAGTGCCGAAAGATCTTTCTTGAAGCCTTTTTTTTTTCTTATTCGAGAAAACGTTTTTCAAAGTTTCCGTAGAAAATTTTCGCCATCATTTTACGTGATATCATCGGCTTAGAAAATTTCCTATTGTCTTTCGGCCGATCATAATCCAGAATTACGATGTGTAATTTACACTGGTGTTACATTTTTTGCACGGGTGTTACGCTTGAACTGCACTGCTCTCATCCAATCAGAATCGAGTAATTTTTTCATGTGTATTAGTTACTGGAAAATACAGCAGTCGTAAAATTCATACGAAACTACATCCGGGACTTTTCCATATCCTCACTAGTGAAGATATCGATGACTTCACTGATGTCGTGTTTGACCCTTAAACCGTACTTAGATTTGTTGGTGTATGATCGAAACATCTTCGGATCTTCCTCGAAAGCCTTCGGCAATCTTCGGAAATCTCGGAAAATGTTCAGAAACGTTTGTGTGGTCTTCGAACAATTTTTAGAAATCTTCGGAAAGTGGTCGGAAATCTTCGGAAAACAGCCAAAAACATCGTTATCAGTATGTCTCTATAATAAACAAAATAATACATGGTTGCTTGTAGACATGAAGTATCTTTTCTCTTATTCAACTTTATACCTCACTCGTTCGCTGCACTCACTCGTGAGATACCGAGTTGAACACTCGAAGACATATTCCATATCTACGTACGCCCATGTATTATCCTCTATCTACTACATGCACAAATTAAATTGCGCATTGTACGAGACCTTTAATCAGTTTTACGTACAGTTTTTGGGTCCTGTAGCAGCTCTCGTAAGGTCTCTCATGAACTGCTGGATACCTTTTGAGAGAAAAATATAACAAACAACAGCAACAATGCACGCAGCCCCAAAACAATAGCAGCTGCTGCAATGACGACAAATAAAATTACAAGCTTATGACAGCTGCTACACTTGCGCAGTTTTTCTCAGACCTGATAAATATTCTTTAAGGGGAAAAGATGAATGTACTCTGAAGAATTCTGTAGGAACTGATTTATTTAAATTTAACTTTTTAACAGAACTGTAGACAAGTAAAACTCTCTGCCCTTGTCGGTCCAACAGGCTACTACTGTCGCCAATTTCAAGAAAGGTGTGAGGGAGCATTTAGTTTTTAGCGAGAGATAAGTGACGTGTCCACGTTTTTCTTTTTGATAGGTTTTATATTTTTTTATTTCTAAATATTTAGGTGGTCTATCATGTATGGGGTCCCGTAATTGTTTTGAAGACCTCCCAATGGCTTATGTTATAATAGGTTCTTTTTCATATATATGGTTGTAAGTAAAAAGCTAAGGGAATAGACGTTTTTTGTCAGACATGCCAATGCGAGGACGGTTAAATAGAAGTTAAGTTCAAAGGGTCCTTGGGGTTAGTCCTCAGGAACACAAACACAGAAGCTTTGGCGCTCACACGATTTGGCGCGAAATTTCATGAAGAGCACGCGTTCTTTCGCCGACAATCGCCGTCGATTTTAATTTTTTGAGAACACTTCATATTTTGTACAACACCTTCCCTAACCCCCCCCCCCCAAAAAAAAAAACTAAGCAGTTATACAGTACAACAAAAAAGTAGTCATCATGTGAACGAGTGAACTTTATTTAGTGTCCAACAAGACCTGCACAAAATGAGCATAGGTTTGATTTAAGTGGAACTTGAAATGACACAAGTTTTATTTAATGCAATGTTTCTCCATCAAGACAACCAGACTCAACAGCTTACTGTTTAACCCGAGCGAACAAATGTCTCCCTCCACGCGTCAGTTTTGGTTAACCGAGAAAAACGTCCGCGCTTCGAGTGTATAACCTTTCCAAACTGATTGCACAGCTCTACAGAGATGCAAGGAATCTTTCATTGGTTGTTTTTCTTAGTGTACAATTCTCGGGACTAGTGTTGAACGTCTCTGTCAGGTTTTCTAAAACTCACGCCCATAGACAGACATTTGTCTCCCCCAACCTCCTTTTAGTTATGTATTAATTATCTAATTAGCTTATTCAATTACTTGCCGAGTTCACAACTGCTGTATTTCTAATTGTGACTCAATGTTGGAGCATATCTAGGCTCCTGAGAAAGAAAAGTGCCTTAAAAAGTTTACGTAAACTTAAGCAAAGACAAAGACTAATCGTGTTACCATCAAATTTGTTTCCATTGGACATTTTTAACGTACTTTAAGTTACAAAAAATTACACTAACTAAAATAATACGCTAAATAATGGTGGCCTCCCCCTCCAAAAGACCCTCAGCAAACGTAATTACTGATTTGATTTAAATTACAGTGTTTTGTGCTATAAATACTTAATTTTCACAACTTGATTTACTTTGTACATAGGTATTTAAAAATCCAGTTTACACATTGTGGTTGAAATTTGATTTTGGTTTGACGGTTTTCAGGCCAATAATTACTTTCATTTATCTGTCATAATCGTTACTGCGCTCGCAAGCATAGGAAAATAAAAATAAAACTGATTAAAATATTGAAATTTATAAAGCAAACTTAAACCACAACATATATACCTTTGGCCTTAGTCCATCACCCTTCACTGTTCATAATGAAATAAAATGAAACTTACAGACTTACAATGTTTTCAACGTCCCCATAGATTACATGATTGAGATTTTACCCGAGACATAAATAATTCATATTTCGGGCAAAATCTCAATTATGTTATCTACCTTCTTGAATGACAAAATTACTATGTTATACAAGAAGGTACCACTTCGAGCATAAAGAACTGAAATGCAAATTATCACATGCATACACCAAATTATGTCTGCCTGATGTACAGATGTTTTGATTTCATAAAAATTACTCCAACACGTACAGTAAAATATTAAGGATGTTTTGAAAAAGCCGTTGGAAATTCAAATGCCAAAAAAGACTGATTTAAAAACAGACAAACTGCGTACAATGTAGTGTTACAAAAGTGATATCTGCTTCTAAATTGCTGTGTAAAGTTGGAATAAATAACTTCTCTCCAAATTTGCAAATACAAGATTGTTGGAAATGTGTCCCACATTGATTAAGCTAGTGTCAAAAAGGGTGTATTTGAAATCTATAGATTTATTTTTTAAACTTTTTACTTGAATTCTTGGCTTTCACTTCACTCCAACTGTGTAACTTACACAAACTCAAAGGGAAGTGAAGCCACTTACATTGATACCATTACCTTTGCCATATTTTGGGCTGTCACGCAATCCTCCCTTCGAAAAGCCTTGCGTGACCAGCCAAATGATGCCTGGAAGCGATCAGCGAAGAAATGAAACCATTTATAAGAGGGCCTGCCCCCGTTTTGCCTTACTAAAAATACAAAAATACTGAAATTTATTTTAACACAGCAGAAACCACGAAATGATACCATTTTTCTCTGTGCTACACAAGTTTGAATAAAAACTACATTACGTTGGTTTTATTCATTTTTTGGACCTTTTTTTACTGGCCTGTTTTCTAATTATAAACGAGAAGTTAGCTTTTCTTCTTATGCGATTAACCACAAATGAGGAAAAAAAATTGTTTTTACGTAAATCTAATAAATCCAAACCTACATGGACTATCTACATGGTTGTTTACATCTACCTTCAAGAAAATTATGCTGAAATGTAACGACCAATCAAGCATTCTGAATGCCAACTATATCACCTTGAATTAATTATCACAATTACCATTTAACATACCTGCCTAAGTATAAGCATGGTTATATTTTTAAGATACCATTTCCTCTCAGACAAGATAACATAAAAAAGTTGCCAATGTCTTAGAATATAATTTACTCTTTTACCACTGTTAAACTCCATCTCTAAGAACAGAATGCGGTAATGTTTTCAGATGCAACCTATTTCTTATATTCGGAAGTGTTTTAATTGCCTATTCCATCATTTTTGCCACACAGTTCATCCAAAACTGCAGAAAAACAATCTTTGGCTGTTTACTGTTACACGTCTACATAACACTATTTATTAAAAAAATTCAATAGCTACAATGTAGTGACATCATATGATCATGTCTGAGTGGAGAAAGTTCAATTTTGAAAACTGGTTTTAAGGCGAGTTATCATGTATATTTTTAAAACTATAATTACTACCAAAGAATTTAATTACATACAACAGGGTTCTTACTGATGAGTATAAAAACAAACACTGCTTCATTTACATGTATGGATACAGTGTTGTTACCTGGCTCATATTATTAAGGATGATTACCCTCTAAACACTTCAGACAACATCTTCAGCAGTACCCGCTGGCTTGTCACTTTCCTTGTTGCCTTCACCGACCATCGGAACATCACCATTATCAGTCTGCTCCAGAAGAGATTTCTGAATCTGCCCCATGTCAATCACAACATCAGCCTTGTCCTCGTTAATGGTCGAAAGTTTTCTTTGTAGTTCTGCGTCGCTTCCTTCGTCGCTTCCTTCGTCATCATCATCACCCTCAGTCTTTTTACCAAGCATCCACAATCCCTCGTCTTCTTTCCGTTCTTCGCGGTCTTTCTTGTGCCGATTGTGTCTATTTTTGTGGCTGTGATGGTGTTTATGTTTATGCTTGTGTTTGTCGCCTGATTTGCCTTTCCTGTGCTCTGGCTTGGTCCTTGATCCATCCTTCACAAACGTTTTCCACAGTCCGGTCTTGCACATCTCTTCTGACATGTTGAAGGGAACTTCACAATTTGCTTTACCATTCAGTTCTTTCCCTTCAGTGAGTTCTTTACCATCAACTAGTTCCTGAACAGGGAAATCATGTATAAGTCAAGATGGTAAAGGTTAAGTCTGTATACGAGCCAAGTGGCCCAACAGGCTGGAGCTTATTCCGGTTTCTGTAGCATGAAACGACTGAGAGAATTTCTACTCCCCCCTGGATGGGATGCTAGTCCATCGCAGGGTTACCCCAAGCATTACGTTTGTTGGTACCCATTTATACACCTGCACTAACCATGAGACTACCATGCCTCTCAATGAGTCAAGAAAGATGGTTACTAAAATGGCCTTAATGAAAGGACCATAGGCAAAGATGGAAATAGTGACCGTGATATCTCATATTCATGCCATTTTCTTGATGTGTCTTTTAGCCACATTTGCCGTGCATTTTCACAATGACTTTTGTTTCATGTAACTGTCATGAGATGCCCCAAGGAGTGGTTACAAAGCAAAGAAATACATCACTCTGCCATATTGACTTTACGGTTTTTTTTTCTTCAATTTCTGAAGAAGGAAAGTCAAACTTCCCAAAACATTAGTTTTTAAAATCAGTTTTAGCCTCAGAAAAATTCCTGGAAAACAGAGAACAACTTTTGATTTTAAAGTTGAGAGGTGCACGTTTCCGAGAAACAGAAAATGGTAACTAGAAACATTACAGGCACTCACTGCGTGTGGAGGGCACTGCATACATTGCTCTTTGTTCACATTGCGATCCTATGAACTCGGTATTAATTACAGTACCTATCTTTATGGGTGTGGCACACCCATTCTAGTGCACATGTGCCTTTACCTTCTTGCCATCTATATCGTCGTGATGGCAACACTCATCATCATCTTCATCATACTCGTAGTCATCATCCTTTTTATGCAATGCTTCTGCTTTTTTCTTCTTAATGCTCTCCGGCATTAAATCATCTAAAACTTCAAGCTCATGAAGAGTGAAAACTTTCTCCATCACTTTGCGAACAGCGACCAACATCAACACCTGTATGTTAAGAGAGATTTCTTCAGAAAGTGTTGACAAATTCCATTTAAAAAACAGTGAAATCCTGATTTCACAAACCCTCTATTTTTCAACTTTCCTGATAACTTGGAAGAAAAAGTTGTTTCCCTGTCCTAAATTAAACACTGTAATTTTACTCCTGATTTTTCGAACAACCTGATATTTTATTCAAATGTTTGTTTCCCTTGGTGTTTCCAAAAATTGGAATTTCACTGCAAAATGTTACAATTTACAATCACGTTTAAAATCTAGTAAGAGCTTTTTTCCTAATAAGCCCCCGTTTCCACTTCAAAAGGTCTCTTAAGTCTAAATATGCCCACACAATGGGAGATCTAAAAACTATGTTACATGTAACAACAAAACAGTACCAACCATAACAGGGAAGATTAAGGCAGCGTCAGTGGACTTGATGAGCCACAGTACACCCAAACAAAACAACTGAATCAATGTGAAGATATGGATTCTGTTGACCGGGACTTGGCGCAAATACATCAGATCAGGCTGGTGCTTGATTGGCATGAAAATGATCTTTAATCTCTCAAAGAACTGTTAGATAGAACACACAGCGAATCAGATTTTACCTCAAAATACAAGGGATTATTAAATATTCTGTACTGCCACTGAGGATGTAATTACTGCGAATCTACATGGACACCCATCTACTGTTCACAGGCATGGTCTACAAGAAATTTAACTTTACATACTGCACACTATCCACACACAGATGCCTGCATATATGGAGAGTTTACCTGGATGGTCAAAGAGCGACCAAAATAATTCAAGTTAACTCTTCCTCTTTGATAGAAACTTAACTACTACTTCAAAGGAACCTAGTGTAACAGTACTTACCTGCAATCCTTTGAGTGCGGAAACTCCCATATAGAAGAAGAGGCCGAAAAGAACAGGCATTGGTACAAACTGTGAAGAGAATGCATTATCATCATCATCGTCATGGATTTATGACATCAGTTGCACAACAAAGAATATAACAAATGTTTAACAACAGTGAATAATTTGATAATACAAACCTTTAAGATTGGAGACATGAACACAGTTAAACCAATCAAGATAAAAATCATGGTTCCTGTAACACGCTGTTCCCTGTGAGATGAATAATAGATCTAGTTACATGTGCATGTCAATTGGAAGTTTCTAAATTGTGAGTGAGTTTTGTCACCCACTAGAACATAGCTTAGCTACATTGTAATTTTTTTCTGTGTTCTTGTTGTTAATATTATGTAATATTTATTTATGGATCGATTGTTAAAAAAAATTAATATAAATAGTGCAAAATAATAAAAAATCTGAAATCGTCATTCTTAAAGCCAGTGGTCGTAAAACTTCGCAGAATTAAAGTTCCATCTATGTGCACCCTAAAAAGCGAAATTTTCCGTCTGAAAGAGATTTATTAGAAGAACAATAACAAAATTCGGAAAACAGGTTAGGCAAAAAGTGCCGTTTTTCCCCCACTTTTTGACCAAAACGGAAAGTGCATTATTGTAATTTTTAACTTCTTAGTGTGAACAATTCAATTCAAGAAGGTGTCTCCAAAGTGCACCTAAATTTTGCTTTAAAATGGTGGGATTCTTTCATTTGTGGTTGTATCTGTCAAAAAAATATGATTAAAAAACTAGCGTGAGACCACGTTTTTAATTTAAAAGCTTTGTCATTTTATCGCGCCTTTGTTCGCACGTTTCGAGCACTTTTTTCCTTTTTTGCCTTTCGCGCAAATTTTGCGTTTTGCCAATCGCGCCTTCGGCATCGCGCATTTTTTTTGCCTTTCAGGCCCGCGCTATTTTTGCCATTTTGTCGTTTTGCTAATTTTGCCTCGTGGCGCTTTTGCCGCTAGAGCGCTGGCGAACAACACCGTAATAAAGGCTGGGGTACGCGAGCGGTGCAAAGTACTGACAAAAAGCCGAAGCGAGCATTTTATGATACTTTTAGTGATGCTATTTTCACAGGCGAATGCTCAGTTGAGATTGAACGTTATCCTCGCCGATCCTTCCGCAAAGTTGGCGAACAACACCGTAATAAAGGTCAACCAACACGTCGATGTTTTGTTTTGTTTTCTCTTCATGGGGAAACCTTTCAATCCCAGTCTAACTCGACTCGTCCATCCATTTCCTTATTTGGACATAATTTGGGCTTGTTGTAAATAACAAAATGGCCGTGATGAACACGAAATGGACAAGAAGATGCAGGGAACTTGTTTGCTTAGTGCGTGTGAAAAGAAATAAAAAAAGACATAAGATGAATCGTTCTGTCATTTTCTCAAGATTGCCGGGCTGGACAAAAATTGGACAAACGTGTGTTTAAAGTTACAGTTTCCAAATCCTTGGTAAGCACCCTGATAGCGATATATAGCGTAACTTACTAGCATGTGGCGTTCTGTTATAGTTTGCGTTCTGGAGAACGCTTTTCTCCATTTTTGTGATTCCATTTTTGTGATTCAAAAGAGCTCCTTTAACAATAATTTGCAACGCTTTGCCTTGCGAAACCTGTATTATGATTAAGGAAGCTTACATTCGGAATTGAACCAACTCAGTTTGCTGGACTCGGAATAAAGGCAAAATACGCAAAAAGCCAAAAGGGCGCGATGTTTTTGCTGGCGCGAAAGGCAAAAGCAAAAACCACCAAAAGGAGTAACGTGCGCGATTTTGGCAAAAAGCAAAATTTGCCAAATAGGCAAAAATGGCAAATCGCGCCTGCAATGGGCGCGATAAGAATAGCGTAAAATACGGCCCGATGTGTTACGCTACTTGCGAAGATTAAAAAAAAAATTAATAACCTGCGAATTACAGCATTTCTAAAACAAATTTTCGTCCGATTTTTGCTAATTTTGATTTGTACACCAACATCGTGCGCGAGGCCTTTTCAACTCTCCTCTCGGTGTTTGGAAATGTAGTCAAACACAGTCTTTCATTTTTGATATATTACATCAACATATTTTAGAAAACTGGGGTCAAAAAAAGGAATTTTAATCAACGCACCTTACACCAAGAAATTTAGCTTTCTCTCCAGGCGCTGTGCATTGAGACTCAACAAACAAGCTCTGTACGTGACCAACTGACAAAACAGTCGCGGCAACTACCCACGGCAAACCCAGCAATGAACAGATACCAATGATGATGGCTACAAGTAGGAGATCAAGATGGTAACCAGCTCCTTTCTGCAGAGGAAAACCATGATAACATTAGTACACTGATTCCATCTTATTCAACAGTTAATTTATGAACCTGAGTGTTTATCCAACTGGGATTCACACACATTGACACATGACCCTCCCCTGCTGCTCCATCAACAAATCTCAATGCTATACTGAAAGATACCCTGCACAACACAAGAAAAAGGCTGATATCAGATACATGTGCCATCTTGGCTAACATACAGAGAAAATGAACAGGTAACATACAAGCATCGTACTGTACAAGGCGTACCTTAAGTTTATGTTCTCTTCTGTTCACGATCAGAGCCGTGATCTGTTGATCCATGAAAACTAAAATAGTTGCAAGTAACGCTGGGATGGCTGCGGCCGGAATCGTCCACACAGGGTTCTTGCCCAGTGGAGGGATCACCCATCCCCTCTCCTCGGCATTTGTGGGTTGGAATTTCAATGGAATATCAAGCTTTGGTGTGTTGACACCAAATGCAAGGTCTACACCAACCATTATCATTATACTTATTAAGATGGCAAAGTCTGAGACGACTGCACGGACCTGTTATGAGAAAGAAGAAAAAAAAACATTGATTGAACAAATTAAACAATTCCTGAAATATTGGTAGATTAACTAATTTTTCAGTGATTTTTCTGGTGACAAAGGTAAGGACTTAATCACTAGCTGATAAGAAAACGTCTTTGTTTTTTTCCTTCCAGGTTGTTTTTCTGTTCAACAGTCGTCACAAGTTCACCACTATACCTTGCACAATCTCCCATTGAATAGTCCAGGGGAACAAGGGATGTCGCATTGATAAACTTATTAATCATAGAAGGTGACTTTATTGTCATCTGCAATCACTGTAACATGAATTTCAAAAGAATCTCACCTTTGTAGGGAAATAAGAGCTGGTACGGAACCCCTTCAGTGAAATAGCCAAGAAAAAGGTTCCAAGGGCGAGGATAACAGACAGGAAGAACACATTATCGTGACATGCATCTCCCACAAGTTCACCGCCGTATCTCGCACAATCTCCCATTGAGTAGTCAAGGGGAGTAAGGGTGGTCGCATTGACAAATGATGTGTTTGGCGATGAATGGGATGAATGCAAATCATCAGATTGCTTTGGCAAGCACAGGCAAGAATGTTCTTCCATGTAACCGTATCGTCTATAATCCGAATCTGTTGTGGGAACAGGGCTATCGTGCAGAACGTGGAACAACTTTTTGAAACCCTCGACAATGAAGATCAGTGCAATTAACGTGGCAAAGGATTCTTCAGTGAAACGGGTGAAGTATCGCACAAGCGCACTGGCGTCTGTTATCACCAAGACAAAGCAGTACAGCATTGTCCAAATGCCAATCCACAAACGAAATGGCAGATAGTCCATGCCGAATTTGTCACAGAATGTGTAAAGAATTTCTTCAAAGACTAACATAGGACCGGTCGCACCCAGAATAATAAGAGGCTGACCACCAAACAGAGAGAACAGAACTCCACCAATGCCTCCTGCGAGAATTTGCTCCATTGCAGCCTACAATGAAAAAATATATACTGTATGTACAAACATATATAACTAGCAAAGAGAAACAATTTTCTCTAGATGTCAAAAGGAGGGCAAAATCATCCTCAAAGCCGCAAAAATCAGCCACACAGCAAGTCAATTTGCCTGGTGCCCAGCCCTGATTAAAATCCACAATAAACATTTTTGGAAGCTCTTCTAAAATTACTGTTATGTTCAACAACAACAACAAGCTTTATTTCCCCTTGGTTTAACAAAAAATATTTTTACAAAGTAAGTTCTGGACATGACTTGAACCAGATTTTGCTTCTGGAGTCAGCTGCTACTTGTGTACATGCAGGGCCACAATTTTCAAGGTGTTATATAGCCCAAATGAGCACATGTACCATGTGCATGTATGGGCTGCCCCATTGGAAGGAATCAGTGTTTTTGTTTTACACATAGAGAAAATAAGTTTTAAAGGTAAGAACAGAGTACCAGTAATGGGCCCTATGCATGATCCAGTCACATGGTGTGGAATTAGCCATGTTGGGAAGCAGGTTACACAGTGGGACATCAAAAACAAAGGAAAGTCAGGCTGGACTGGTGATAGTTTCTTTGTTTTTGATGTCCCACTGTGCCAACTTGCATCCCAGCATGGCTGATTTTGTATCATGTGACTGGATCATGCAAAGGGTCTTTTGCTATTTGGACAAGCTCCATTAACAACAACAACAACAACAACAACAACAACAACAACAACAACAACAAATGAAATCAGCAGGTTTGGTTCAACTTGCTGTAAATATCTGTTAACAAGTCAAGTTAAGCTTGAAATTGCTTTATTTCAGAGAATAAGGATTTCTGGGACTAATGCTAACAGCCATGACATTATTGGAGAGTTATTGTCTTCAGAACTTTTGTACCATTAACAGTATTTCCTATAGGGGGCTCCACTATGACAATAATTACTATTAAACCCTGGATCATTGGATAATGCAATTCAAGAGCTTTCATTGGCTTAGCCATCATGGGTTATAAGCCATTATGCCATGCGCCACAAATATGGTAGGTGTACACATGATTTTGGGGGGCATTTTTATTTTTATTTTAGTCTAGCTTTCTTTATTTTGGAGATAATTTTTATTCCACTCACGCTTGTTTGACATGAGATGATTAAAGCCATCTACAATTTTATATCCAACACATGCTTGAGGAATAATTGTTGATTATATTAACATACTGAGGTTCAAAGAACTCAAATTACCATATTCTTCCCTGTCTTTGTTCCCATTAACCCTCCAAATGTAATGATTGGTGTGAGACAAGCAAAGTAGATAAAGATGATCGACGCAATGCACTGAGGGTTGAGGGCATCCTTAAAATCACTCCAGTACCAAGGAGCTCGGCGCCTGATATCAGCAAGAAGACCTCCACACAACCTATCGGGTAGTTATTAATAATTATTTGTACTGCACCATTACTTTGGGCAAGGCTTATGTACCCCATGGTGTAACAAGAAGGAATGATGACAATTACTTTGGATAACAGCTAGATGACTAGTCACAGTTATTGTTTGAGCCATCCTCAACACTTTTCTCCACAACGGGAGAATTTCTTTTCAGCAGTTGACTAATTGGAAGACATTGTAAAACAAAGTTTTAGCCAAATAAAACACAACTGATGTAAAAAACACTGTAAAAATTTCCATCATACAAAGTCATGTAAGTACAACAAGCCTGCGAGTTCAAGGAACCTAAGAGCTTCTTGGCAAACTGTAACTGTCAGAACATTTCATTCCGTCATTATGCACTCATATTACTATCTAACTTTTTTTTTTTCCTCTAACCTTCCTGTCTTCTGAAGCTGTTCTTCTCTGTCGCCCGCAGGGTCATGCTCTTCTTCATCTCCATTACCTGCAGATTTAGCTGACTCAAGCCGTTTACCCTGTTCAGGTATCACATCAGGGGGTTCAATACGGATAGAGGGATCCCATTCACCAGGTGGCAACACCGTCACCTGAAAAACAATTTAAATAAAATTGTAAGAGTATAAAAGTCAAACCCTTTTACATGAAGAATTTTCCAGAACTTGCTCAGACCTTCAGTAGATTTCCCAATTTTAAATGCCTAAGCTGCCTTGCAAGTGTAAGAACAATATTATTGTTCTTCAATAAATTCTTTGACACATTTTGCAAATATTATTAAATTTTCAAACTAAATGCAAAATAAGAAAAAACAAACAAACAAACAAACAAACAACAAACAGTCCAAAGTCCTACGCTCTTACAAGTTGAGTTAGATCGATTAAGACTACAAAGGGCAAAAAACATACCTGCATTAGGAACTCATCGATTCCAGCCAACAAGTCTTCACGGCAGTGAGCCTTGTAAGCAACTTGATGAAAAACCTATCACATAAACAACATGTCAGTTACCGTACTTAAGCAATATTAAAACAAAAGAATTGAACTGAATACCTCTCAGAAGAGGACTTCTGCTTTAAACAGTAGGTCATGTCATACCAAATGGCAAAATAATGTACAATGCTTGCAACAAAATACATTATTTTTATCACTCTTCTAAGCATTACCCTAACATGTAAGCCTTGAATGTTGACCTGTGTTCTGTAAACAGGATGATCTACCAACATGAATTTAACAAACACTTACCTCATCAGACATCAGTGTTGCTATGGCACGTCCGACTTCATAGTACCGTCCTGGAGTGCCAGGAGGTCCTAACATGAAAAAGATAAACCGTGTGGGTACTGGCACTTCAGTAAGGTCACCCAGAAGAGAAGCATTCTCCAGACGCACAAATGCAGTCACTGGTTTCTTCAAGAAATCTAACTCTCCAACAAGGACATTGGATGCTTCTGCTCCAGCAGGAATCTTCTTCATGAAGTTGGCATCAAACTGAAATGAGAATCTTGCATTTAGATCAAATGCAAAATGAAGTTATTGTACTTTTAGTATCATCATAATTTAAAAACTTCATTCAATAGGAACTTCATGCAACATTCAGAACACAAATTATTCAATGTTTTCAATTGCTTGCATGGTGGTTAAAAGTTTTAAGTAAAGAGATAAATTTGCAAGAAATGCTACAAATAGAAACCATCGTAGATGACAGAAAAAGGCATTAGATATAGCACAAACAGGGTGGTAAATTATCCCAGTTGGCAGTTTTTAATAAAACCAGGATTTCACGGTTAATGATATACCAGAACATCTTTCAAGATAATTCTTGTTTTAGGTTTCATTCTGTGTGCACATTCTCAATGCTAAAATTTTAGTTCACTAGTAGATTTATGTTTCTTACTGAAATTCATTGGGTGGAGAGTATACATGCCTACAATAATTAACCACTCAGTCATAAGCAAAGAAAAGCAAATGGCAAAATTTTGCTAATATTAATCACAGCCTGATCAAAGCATCAAGGCAACCACAAGCTGTTTTGCACCAGCTGTTCTCTTCTGTTTTGAACATTTTGAATTTTAATTAGTACAAGCTGAGCAACAATCAATGAAGTATGATAATGAGCGATAAGACTGCAGCTTGAGTTACCGTTTCTAGGCCAGTATCTGATTCTGATTGCTTCACATCACCATTCTGTCCACTCTCCTTCTCTTTTCCCACTAAATCTGCAGCTGATGGCAAATGAGGGAATTCTCCACCATTGTGATCTTCTGCCACTACCTCCAAGGTTTTAGGAGCTGTTGTCTTTTGCGAGGAGTCTGAACGTTTTAACATTTCACTAAGACCTGCTGATGAGGCTTTCTTTGCAAATGATCCAAAGCTGCTCATGGTAGAACTTTTCTTTTTCGAGGATTTCACCCCCTGGTGACGATGCTTCTTCAAGAGTACTTCGCGAGCTCTCTGTCTGTTATCTTGTTCCAAGTAATTTTTATTCACCATATCATCAAGGACAAGATCTTAGAGAAGAAGAAGAGTCATTACAAATACATTAGACCCTAAAGAGGCTCAATCATGGCATTTTGAGTTATTTTTGCTATGTACAGAATTACCTTCAAATTGATGGAAACCCTCCAGCATGAAAATAATAGTATACTAAGATAGGGAAACATTACAAAGATACTAATAAACCATAAAGAAACAAGGATGATCAAGGATGTAGAAGACTGACATGGATTACAAGCGATGAACTTGAAAAATTTAAGATATACTTTTCGAGACACAGGAACTGTGACGTAGCTCCTCTAATCACTCTTTGAAATCAAAAGTTTCAAATAACTCAAATGGAAAATAACACGCAAGTTGCTTCAATCCATTATGAGAATGGGTAAAAGGTTATTCTATCAGATACTAACCTGCAATCTGAGGTAAATTGCTTGCGTTCATGTCCAACAGAACTGTTCCACGTAGAAGGGCACTTCTCAGCTCAAACAGGCTATAGAGAGACAGAGTACCGACATGCGGCTTACTCCAGCGATCTCCACCTTCTTCGACAGCCTCTTCAAATTTCAGCCACCGTGCCATTTCCCTCCACTCCTCATTTCCATCTTTGTCGCACTGATATGTTGCCAACTCCGTGAACATCTTGTGTTGTTCCTGTTCATTTTCTTCACCACCAAGAATAAAGCGTACTTTGTCTATTGGCAATGAGGATGTTGCGGTATCTGGAAAACAAGCATATTGAATTATTTGGTACAGTGGAACCCCATTAATCTAGTCGTCAACAGGCCACAAAAAGTCTGGTTATATTCAAGGAGTTCTTTAAACAAGAAAATGACTGACAAAGCTTTTGTTCAGGCCAGAATAAAGTGGCCGCATAACGGTGTGACCGCAATACATGGTTCCACTGTCCCACAATAATAATGGAAAGGAAAGGCTTTTTGGAGCCTAGTTGTTAGACAGGTTCACGCATGACTCTGGGTTATTTAGCATGAAGCAGTTAAGTTTTGCCTCTCCCATAAAAATTTGGATCAGATACATGAACTTTTCCATTGCCGGTCATATCCCTCTTAGTTGCCGCAGCACCAATGTATACCCCTGTATGAAGGTCAAGAGTCTTTCTTGAAAGCATAACATAAACACAATGACCCTGGTCAGAATTTCAACCCAGACACCTCAATCTAGAGACCACAATGCTGACCATCAAATAACCACTGATATATTTGGTCCATGTTCACCTAAAATACACCTATATTGCAGGCTAAAATCAAAAACGTCCTGTCTTTTCCTCAGTCCTCCAAAGATCTGGATTGTGATCCAGAATTCATGTCTATGAGATATTTGAACTGATCATCACTGCCTTTTATTAACAGTTATTAACAATTAAAAGCTGAACACCAGAAGCAATTATTATTAATTATAAAGTGGTTTTTAATCAAATAAAGGGAAACAGGGTATTTACAAGCAGGATGGTTGGCTTAAATTAACACAGTCGGTTTGTACATTTTAACGAAAATTACAAACAAATTTAAGAATAAACCCCATGTAGAGATCTACAAAAACAAACTAAGAAAATACCAGTATCTAGTTGTAGAAGTCATTCAACTAGTTTCCAACACATTGTAAGAACAACCCAGAAAATATAAGGTAGGTAAGATTGCCTCAAAACTGCATTATTATGCCTTCTTTCAGGCAGAGTTAATTGTTAATTGAAAACAACGCGTTAATTATTCCAATCAATTAACTATAGCCCCTGGAGAAAATTTTTCGTGCTACAATTTGTAGCAACAAGATAGGTACATTTTAGATTGGTTATTGTGTAATTACAGTGAAACAGCAATTACTTGGTCACAGAACGGAAAAGCACAATCAGTTTCAAGGAAAGAATTCTCAAACAATGATAGATTGTGCCTAATGGCCTGCTGTGAGGTTGAACACCGGGAAAAACAAAACTCGATTACAACAACTACCCTTTGAGTAGAGCAACTCAACCATATATTTAAACTGCGTGCTCCAAAAATTCATTCAGAGCTGTACAAGTACATGTACTGTTTACCAAACGACAGGTTACCTTGAAAGCAAATTCAGCATGTACAAAATATATGCAATTTTATTAAAAACCTCAGGTGAAGAAATTCTTGAAAGAAGTTGTTCAAAGAAAAACTAACGTGCCCACAAAACAAAATTTATTATCGCACGTTTTTGCTGTACATATACGAGAACAATTTTGTGCGTGGTTGATGCTTGTGAACATTGGCCACTTCACAATACAGAAATAATTTTCAGTATTTGAGTTTCCACATGGTAGATAAAAGTTCTTCAAACGTCAGACGCACTTGATTGAGGTGAATCGTATATAAGTTAACAACAACGATGTAATGGGGACTTTATATTACGCACATGCTTCACTTAATGAAACTTCAAGATGATAACGAAATCATTGCTAGTCAATGCGATTGATATTTTGGACTTCAAAAAAATCTACAATATGAGACTGAAGCGTTTTAACCAAGGAGCACAGAAATCAGCTTCTTTCCCTCAGCAATATAAGTTGTAACATGTGACATAAAGAAATGTGAAACCTGAAGAAATCAAGTCAGTTTCGTAATGTTCGATGAACAAGTTACCGGTATCGAAGAGGATTATTGACAAGTAACACGAGATAAAAAAGCTTGTGACAATGGAAAGATTCTAATTTATTCGTACAACACTTTAAAGGTTTAGTCATGTCGATCCATACAGTTTAATAAAAGTTCCACGCTCCGCGTTACAGCGGCAGAAGCAAATTCGCCCGGCCTTGCTACTCACATTTACTCTATAATATAAACACACTTCGCTTAAAAGAATTTTCATTTCTCCCAAACCTTCCTCCTTCAACCACAAAGGAAACGAAAAATCCCCCATGAGATAAAAAAAAACATAATCTATGTCTTATATACATAACCTTTACAGAAATAACCAGCAAGTGTAAACACAATTTCTCACCTGACTCGGTAGAATCGAGTGTGAGGGATCTATGTCTTCGCCGGTGATGGTGATGTCGTTGATGGTGATGGTGTTTTCTCGGTCGCAGAGGAATATGAACTCCTACATAAAACTGGCGATGATCTAGAAGAAGAAAGCAAAATAAACGGGCATGACTTTGTTGAAAATCAACACGTGATGACAAAGGAAACCTCGTCGATATAAAGTGTGCTGTACGTCGCGCGCGCCGGTTCCGGGCAAAACACTACTGTTCGTATTCATGCGTACTTTGATAGTCGAGTTCTCCAAAGTAACCCTTTGTGATAGACACTCCTTTATCCAGGGGCCCAGGGATTTCATCGTAGCTCTAGAAGAAATAACGAAAGTTATAATTTTTCATCCAAACAGCTTGATCACAATTTTTTTTTTTGCTATTCACCGGTTGTCTGATCTCCATGTTTCGCCCTCACGCTTTTCTGTGTGGACCTCGGTTGCGTGCGCGTCGTGTTTTTATTCAGCGCTCAGGTAGACTGGCACTAGCACTTCGATATTTGCATCAAGGGTTTATATCCAATTTACTCTTGCAAATAATTGTAGATTTTGGCATTTGAAAGCGGAAATCTTGCAGCGAAAGCCCATTGGTGCATTCAGTGAAGGTATATCGATGTTCTACGCCGTTTCCTCTTTTAACTGACAGAAAATTTGAGCCAAATTCTACTGTTGACGAAACTGTTGCACGTGAACATCAAGTGTTGTCGCTATATACGCGTCTGTGACTCGCAGGTGGCCCGAAACAAACGCATTACCTTCGACCCCATCAATTTCCAAAGTTTTACATACGATATACACCCTCTCTAAATCAACCATACAAAACATTGTGTTTTTCTAGGAATCTAAGATATAAGGAGTGACGAAAGAAAAGATTTGCTCTCCGACCCAAATGTATTAAAGAAAGTTTTCTGTGGAATGTCACGCCATGAAATAAACTATATGCTATTGAATATTCAAAACTCTCAAAACTTTAACAAACTTTAAATTATCCCTTGAAATTAGCAGCATATATAATATAATGCGAATGTACTTTGTACAGATGACTATTTTTTTTTGTAGCTAATTTGGAATATAAAATACTATTAAGACAGGAAAAATATTTGGAAGTTTTATTAAATTTTCGAGCTGTACTTTGTTTTTAAAAAAATTGCCCTGCCTAGCTTGAAGTGTTAGATAATAGAATTATACTTTTGAAGAATGTCATAAGATTAAAACGAACTTAACAGAAAACACCGGCTGTTTGCAACCACAATATTCCATACTAAAATGAAATATCAATTATATGACAACCAAGTCATAAATAAATGTTCAAAACAATGTAATTAGTTCAAATGGCTAGTGCAGTGCCATTTGATGAGAGAGAACAAAGGATCTCTCCTGTATCGGGCTGTCTTGTGATGTTTTAAGCTTATATAGGTAAGGTATAAAAACTCATGGCAGTTTATATAGATGACCCTTGGTTGAAAACTTGACGTCACGAATTTTATGTGCAATACTGGAGTACAGCTGCGAAATATCTCGTTTATCACTCGGCTATAAAATACAGGACCAATATTAACCCGGCTCCTCAATGCCCGGGAACCGGCTCAAAACTTGAGTTTACTTCGACGGTTTTAATAACAAGGTTTGTGGGAAAGGCAGGGAGGTCATTAAGATCTTTCTAAAGAACCTGATGGGAAATCAAACTTCATCCAACATGCTCCAGATTATATCCGTGCCGATTGACGATTCGACATGTCTCAGTTCTCAATCACTATCAGGCTTAACGACCTTGAAGACTCTTGGCTCAGAAGGCAGTCGCCACAAGATTTAAGAGTGTTCAGAGAGAGGTTGTGCGATAGAAATTCGTGTACCTTGTCATGCAATGAACGGGATTACACAACAACGAATTTCTTTAGCGGTCGCTTTTCGTTGTTTGTAATTTTACAACATCAATATCGATAGTTTCTCGCTTTGTAGTCGTGCTTATTTCTTAAATCGGCTTACCGAAAAACAAAAATAATGTTGTAAGCTTATATTTGCCGCAGTGATCAATGGGAATCTTACAAAAGGGGGTTTTGACCAACCTACTCGAACAAGTCCCTATATTAGCCGGTAGAGCGATGTCAACAATATTCCCACTCGCAGACGACATCGCTTCAAAGTGATTCTCAAAGTCTAAAAGCTGCTGTTGTGTACGTAGGTTACCTTGAATATCTATATCTTCAGTTTGCGATTGATAAAAATCCATCGTATGAGGGTCGACGGCCACATCTTCACTCTTTGTGCCCTGAAACGAAAACGGCATACAACAGAATACACGTCTGTTAGCTGAAGAGCACAATCAACTAAATCTGACTAACTGCAGAAACCGGCAACAGAACGTCGTAGCAATATAACCTTCGGAAAGCTTTTATTAGATCTCTTAAGTAATATCTTTCAACCTAATGTAAAAAGCGAGGGATAGGAAAGCTTGGAAACAACTGTTAGGCTCCTATCCAGGCAGATCAAAGATCACAACGTGGGAATCGAAGAAGAATCAGTGAAACCAACATTCCTGGCCGAGTCACAGTTGGAAATCTGATAAACAACTTACCATTCGGGGCCTATATTCTGTCGCCATAGCACTACAGAATATGACACGAACCTCTCAGAAAGACGGTTTGGTTCATTAAATTCAAGAAGCAATAAAACCTCCAAACAAGCGCTTCCCTAATTCTGGGACCTCCGCCATTAACGTTTTCGCCTTTTCGGCAAAGTCCTGTAAAGCTGCCCACCTTTGTAGATGTCATTCAAGAAGTTAAACCAATCAGATCTCAGTGTCACGCAAAAAATATGTAATTGTCTCTTTGTCCTTTGGGTAATTTGTGTAAACTAAACAACAGTGTGTTTTTGCATAGGAAAAATTTGCGTAAGAAATGAAATGCATGAACGACAGATTAAATATTCATTGTTTAGAAATGTAACATTGAAGTTTAAACATGTTTGTCAGGCGAGCCTCTTGAAGACACTTACAGGTCTTTGGGAATGCTGTACTTTTAACATGAGTTCTCTGGTTTTAGATTTTGAGGCATAGGTATTTGGGTCGTATTTGATTTTGTGCTTTTTAATTAACGCCGTATTATTGCCGTTGATATTAATCTAGTCCAGCGTTTTTGGTCAATAAATATATTTTCTTTATTTTTTCTTCAATACTCATGATACTGTCCTGAAATTATACTTATCTGAAGGAAATCTACAATTATGGACAATTTCTTTTCTGGTTTGTTTGTATTTTAAGCCAAGCTAGTTCAAATCTATGCAAAATATCAGCGGATCGTTCCATGAAAGATAACCATTTCATTACATTTGGCATTTTGTTAGCTTTTCAGTGATATATTTCATTTTCACCTATATGTTTACGGATCTAAAACTGATGTCTTATCGAATCTTTTTAGATATTTTTTTTCAGCGTTTACTTCTTATTTCTTCTGGATACTTAAAATAACGCAGTTGAATTTGCATCTGAATGAATATTTTTTGCTACTTGAACTGTGAAATCATTCTTGCCTCTATTAAATTTCTTTCATGTTATAATTTAGAAATTCCCGTTGTTTAGTTATCAGGAAGAAGAACGACGTCTTCTCTAACAATTGGAGTTCCTTGGATAATAACGTCATAGTTTAAGGCGAAACGGATGAAACGACGGCAACACATCATCCTGTGTTTTGATTTAAAGGGAAATTGTTGCTTCTGCGCGGACCGTACGTCACAATGCCACCACGGTGATTAAAATGAAAAGTCACTTCCTTAACTTGACGGGAAAAAAACGTGTACTGTGTCATTCGGCTCTGGAGAGTTTTGTATAATGGTCACGCAATCTTTTAAAAGTCTCAATACATCGACACGGTCATTGACACGCATAACTAACTGCGCTGAATAGACTTTCGCTGAGTCATGGCCAAGAAACTGAAAATGTTGCGTGCAATAAGCGTAGCATGACCTGAGGAAACTGACGTCAATTAATTACGTTCCCGCGAAGCTTGAGTGACTCAACAATACAAGGCCCTTAACAACCACTCTACATTCATTAGCTCGGGCCGGTTAGTTTTTACAAATCAAAAACCTGTACTTTAAGTTTAATTAAACTACATATGCTCAGCAATCCCTATAACTTCAATGGAACTTATTAACTCCAAAGGGACCCGTCTAACTTGCAAGGTCCTCAAATTTGCTCGGTAATTTTTAATTCGGTGGATTTAAGGGAGTCTCGCATAATCCGAGTTAGAGGCCAATACAAGTTGACGTGCTAATGATGAAGAGGTTTTTTCAAGCAGATCTAATCTTTAGACCTTAGGACCGAGAGTATTTTATTCCGCTTTTATTAAGCCGTGACAGGATCTGAGAGAATTCATCATTCCCCACTTCCTCCCGCAGAGAGAGTGAAACAGAGAACAGAAACAGACGATAAGAGAAGAGAATTGCACGATTGTATTTTCCATATAACAGGCACTCTGATTGGATTATGTAACGCTCGCTCCGATTGGTAGTCCAATCGCTCTAAAATGGGCTATGTAAACACGGTCAAGGTTATGAAGGGGCTATGATGGGTACATGCATCACTGCATTTTATTGGGTCGCTTTATTTTATCAAAAAAGAAATGTATACAAGCGTGAAATAATCGAGAAACTGTGGAAGAATTCGAAAGTGCTTATGGTAACCCCTTGCCTGCATCCCAAATAAAATTCACATAAGTTTCGAATTTTCCAATTTTCCCAAATACTTGCCTCAAACTTTCCAGGTTGTAAACACGAGTGCCATGTTAATTTTTTTAATTACAAACAAGTATCAATGACTAAAAGAGCGAATAATCATCACAATACAGTGAACAGGTCAATCGCTTGTGCGATTGAGTTTATTTTTTTATCGTCACTTTTTTCAATGAAATGTTTTCACTTACATATAAAGTCCACGCCAAAATAATACGCCAGAAGATTTCCTACTGTACAAATAACTTACTCCGCTAGTCTGACGTGCAAAAGCACTGATATATATTACATCGGTGATAAATTAAACGGCTACAAAAGTACCACGAAAAAACAAACACCAGCAAACTGAATTCAACAGCCTTTCGGAAACTGCCTTCATGACAAACGATCATATTTGCAGGTTTTAGGCGACCTAAAAGCGCAGTGATTCGTACAGAAAAATCGAAAAGACAAATCAAGGGCAGTGTCACACTATTCACACTTAGAAATTTTCTTTTATGTTCATGATGAACATGCAATAAAGATGTTAATGACCATGGCGATTTTAGCAACTGTATAGTTGCCATCTCGAGAGAACTATATTTTAGTTCCGAAATTATTCTTCTCTAGGTAACCGAAACAAGAGTTACCATAATATTTATTCCAAATGTGTTACTTAATTAATTGTCAGCAAAGCTTCACTCATCAACACTCCAACGACACGGATATGTTTCGTGCCCAGTTCCTTCACGCGTGCACGCTTTCCCTGTTCCAGTCTCCCGTCTTTACATAAGGTCGTAATCGTAGCCTTCCAGTTTAGGCAGGCGCATGCGTTGCTCGTCAAACTTTCTTTGTCTTTCTTCAATTTTCTTCTCTTGGCGCATCTCCTGTATGGTGATTTCACGTCCTCGTATAAGTTCACTGCGAGTGTGAGAAGAGACATATCGTTAGAAACAGCTGAGAACTAGGGTCGCAACAAGAATTCGTGGCCTTTTCAGCTGTCGGAATAAGTCCATTTTCGGCTAAATTTACGTTCTTTGCAAAAAGTATGACACAATGTTTCAGTTATGACTGGCAGTTTGCCGGAGCAACTTGTAAATTCAATTCAGATTTTCTCGGCCAAGTTCCGATTGAGCGTTGACAAGTTTTGTTGTCATTTTTCTGGCATAAACTGAGACAATACCACTTCTGTGCCAGAGAGGGAGAGAAAAACAAACTCCATTAAAGCCGACTATCATAGCAGGTGTAGAGAACTTTCACCTTGCCAAACTGAAAACCACACTTTCAAATTGAAAAAGGACGCCTTAACTTGCAGAACAAATTTGAATTTTGAAGCGGGGTTTCAAGTTTGGCGATGAGAATTCAACAAGTCGCTAGCATGTCGCAAAGCCTTGACTTAAGTTTTTGGTTGCATCTTTTAAAAAACTAAAACCTTTACCTGAATTCTATTTCGCCATCGTCATTGATGTCTATGAAGTCCATTAAACGATCAAGTTGACGCTGAATTGAAAAAGGAAAAGAAACGGTCATGAATGAAGAAACAGCACCATCAACGACATCCACGACAACAACAAAAACAACAACAAAATCCAAAGGAAATAGCAAATGTAGTAATATACATGTACCTGTGTCATTACAAGCCCGGTTTCTTTAAGACCCGTTTTGAATTCCTCGCGGGATATCCCGCCACTGTGATCCTTGTCAAACTGGTTGAACCAGTCAACCAGGCGAAGCCGGTTATCCTGGATGAAAGTGAGCAGTATTCGCATGCCTGGAGGCATTTCCTGAAACGAGAAAAACCGTAAAAATCATGAATTGAGCACGTGTATGATGACGTCAGGGGCATCCTAAAAGTGCGAGCACTCAAGCAGAATCTTTTTACAGAATGTAAAGAACATGTTAAAATTATTCTCACCGCAACATTTTAACACTTTCGGAGCAAAATTGAGGGGGTGATCTGAGAGCATTTTTAATCGCGAAATTCAAGATGTTGGTTTTGGGGGCTCTTGCCAACCCTTAAATTTGACGATTTAAAACTATACCCATATATTACTCTCAATATTTTACTTAGCGTACTGAAACTTAACAGTCTTTTTATCCTGGAAGTACATTCCCAGTTGTTCGTCGTGCAAGAAATCTCGACACAACGATTATAAATCAACGACACATTAAATTTCATTGTCTGAAAGTTACCATATGTGATGTTGTTCACTAGAACCACTTTCATTTAATAAGAAAAAGTTGAAGGCGGAGAAATTTAGACTTTCAAGGCAGAAATCCTATGAAAAATAGTAAAATATATTAACTGAGTGTCACTCCGGCACCACGGGGAAATATAACGGCAAAACGTATAACTGCCGACAAGTTTTATCAGTTAACAATACAGAAAATTGACGGATATTCACTTTACGTTTATACTTTGGAAAAATAGCATCTGCCCAAGCCTTAAATATATAGCACCTGCCATTTCCGTGCTATTAGAGAAGTAATATTTAGTAAATTGCAGTTCACATTATGCCAACGCCATGTTTAAAACGACCGGCATGTTACGTAACACACAGCTGAGGGAAAGACAACGTTTCCAGTAACATCATCACTTTTATCTTTCGAGCGACGTTTTTTCCTACCATTTCAAAGTTACTTTCGTATTTGAGAGATTAAAAATAGACGTATGGCTGAAAATAAAGAGTTGTCGAAATTTCTTAAGCCTTATCTCCAAAGCAAATCTTTGTATTGGCGCTAAAACTTGTAGGAAGCACTTCTTTGTGGGAGGAAGCTTTATAATGACGCACAATGGAAAGCACCAGTTGCTTTACATTTGTTACGGTTTTAATACGGTTTAATATCCAGATATTAGAATGTCGGTTTGAAAAAGAACTCATGCTGGGTTTTAGAAGAAAATAATCAGCTACCATTGCTTTGGTTTTAACGAACACTTTCAAGTTTGCCCTCAGCTCGGACCGTGAAGCTGACAGAGCTGAAAATGAAGGGCTGACGCAAAAGACGTAAGCCTTCAAAAAACTCTTAAGTTATATTGAACGTTTCCAGCTGATATCAAATTATTTCAATATAGGTTTGTTACAAGTTTTATATCAGAAGGGTACTTAGAATGCACACGCCATTTGCGCAAGTAGTTAGTGACGCGAGTGGCGACGAAAAAAATACTTTCTATCTTTCAATTGGTTTCTTAAACACGCAAAGCTCATTTACGTCTTTTACTACGCAGATGATATTCATACATCGTATTTACGTGATATTGTTTCATTTACTAGCTCCTGAGCCTATCTGCAAATCTCTGAGCTTAGAGCTCTAAAGCGCAAGTCAAAATGTTCAAAAATCGAGGTTAGACCATTGTTTTGATGTTGTTTACATATTTTGACACAGATTAAGAACGAGGCTACACTGGGATCCAGGCTCCCCGTGCTCTTGGTCATAGTTTCCCGCAGTTAACACATGTTTTGAACGTTCATTCGGTAGTGACATCACTAGTTAAGCAACCACTTGGTTTTTTTCACGGGGAGTTCAGCAATTACCAAAAAAAATTCCTGCAAGCAAGCAAGCAAGCAAGGGAAGCCATGGAGAAAACAAAATCGAGCAAGTGCTGCCTCCTATCCAAGTTCGTTTTTTGATGTTAAAAGAATTCTTGGACAAGCTATTACCCACCGAAAAACAACTATGCAAAACTTAAAGGTGCGAAAAAGTTCCCAGAAAATTGCCCAGCTCCCCCCACACCCCCCTTTAAAAAAATGGTCCATCTATTTGTTCTTGCAAGTGATTTTCTTTACTTGGTAGACGTTTATTGAGGAAAAACACTCACCTTTGGTCTCTTATAGCCACCAATTCCACCTGTTACTATGGTGACACCTTTTTCCTTCTCAATCTCCTTGATTTCATCAAATATCTTAGGAGATACAGTAATGTCCTACAAAGGAAATCAAAAAAAGGGATGATGCCAATTTATTATAATAATAATAATAATAATAATAATAATAATAATAATAATAATAATAATAATAAAAATAAATATTTATATAGCGCCTATCCATGCCTGCTCTAGGCGCTGTACAATTCGCCAAAATGAGCTGTACTAATCTTAGTAAATAAAAATGTGCATTTAAGAAAGTAATAAAAAGTAAAAATCGCTAAGAATAGTAAGTTTTCTTAAAAATAAAAGCTAAATTACGCGAAAAAAGTGCGAAAAGCTAAATTACACCGAAAAAAAAACTCACTGCAAGAATAAATAGTCCAAAAACCTTTTCTTTTAAACTGAAACGCTAAATTGCCATTGGAAATGGCTGTCTTGATCAATTATGGATAATTTATCTTCTGTCAAAATAGTAATTTTGATTGATAATAACGACGTGTGTAATTTCGCAATATCTGATAACTTTTTTCAGCTGCTTGCTTAACTAAATAGAGTGAGCCAACCTTTCCTGGATATATCATGCACTGACAACCTAACTTTTACATTTGAAAGGCAGAAGAAGGTCTGCAGCTGGGGGCCTATTTCTCGAAAGCTCCGGAAAATTTCGGACCATTTTCTAATTAACCTGAATCTAAAAACAGAGAGGTGTATACGCCTGCAACTTCTTGTATGAAGAGAACCTCTGTTCATATTAAAAATATGTGAATAAAACAGCTCTGTAATCATAAGAGTGGAAGATTTTACTATGGCTCAGTTTCCGAGTGCAAAAACATTTGGGACCTTCGAGAAACGGGCCCTGGTCTGTGCGCAGTCCGCAGATCCTCGATATCCAGAAAAAAAAAATTCTTAAATTTCTGCCCCCGAGGGCTGCTGCGCGACCTTGTCCGACTTGTGTTTATTCCTTCGCCAATTGTTACAGCGGAAAAATTCAGTTTCAATTTTCTGGGCCAAGGAAAATTAATTGGTCGTTAGCTTGTCCCGTTAGCTTGTAGTCATGGCGATACGTTATTTTACTAGGCAACGCCTGTCCCAATCCGCGTGCTTTGTCAATTTTTGAAAACAGAAATCCAGAAACTTATCAGGAACGAGGACAGATGCAAATTTATTTTGATCCTAACGTACCATATTCGTTACTAGTTTTATAACAGTTTCAGAATGCTCAGAATCTCAATTTTTTTTTTTTTCATAAACATACCTCAAGAGACAAGAACTTGATGGTTCGATGTGCTTTGACGACATTCAATAGTGTTTCTACACCTCCATCACCTATTGGATTCTTCCCTATCTTCAATGAAAATCAAAAGTAACATGTTTACTCACTTGGAAAAAGAAGACTTTTTAAAGCGACACTGATATCTGTTTTCGCCTATGTTTTGCAGAATACCGCAACAGAGCTGTAGCCAATCAGAGGAGACATAGTGTTTTTTCGACCAATCAGGGTAGAAACGCGTTTTCCCGCGCTTGACACTGGGTGCATATTTTCCCGCGCTTGACAAAATGTTGCCTCAATATCCTAAAAGATGGTTCGAGCTTTTAAGTGTGTGGATTAAACCCTAGGCTTCCCCCTAGGCTACAATGTCAGACTCCCATTACGTTTTGAGTCACCTATTGCCTTAATCTTCACACCTGTAAAAACAAACTTAAACTGTGGGATAGCTGTATCAAAAACAGGCAAGTTCACCCGTAACATCAAGGGCCTATCAAGCATACTTAACCTTAACGGGTATTTCGGGCTTCGACCATTAGTGACAGCCCTACAATGCGACCATTCAAATGAAAGCTGTTCAACTGAATAAGCTTACTTAAATATGGCGTTGTTTGAAGAAAATAAAAATTTTCCTTACCTTCAGGACCTTGAGATTTGGATGAGAAGCTATTCCAAGGGCAAGCTTCTGAGTTGCGAGCAATCCAATACGATTGTTACTAAATGAAGATACAATATTATCATTACAAATAATGATAATTGCGGATCCGTGATTTGAAAAAAAAGGATCGCAAACTAGAAAAGACAGAGGATAAAGGAATGGACGAAAGAAAAATAAATAGAGAAAAAAAGAGAGTACGGAATATATTACCCGCAAGAAATTTTGGACAATTTTAATTTCGGACAAAGAAAGTGTGCGAAAATAAAACCGTCCAAAATTTTTAAGCGTCCGAAATATTTACAGTACAGTGTTAAACCTTTAAGTAGCTCCAAAGCTCTTACTTTCCTTTTTGGAAAGAACTCTAGTTGGGACACTGCTTTAGATACGTAACGACTTGTTACAATTTGTGCCATTTTCTCGTCGTTGTTTTCTCTCTGCTCGCTGGGAGCAGTTAAACTATCATTTTCACAGCTGTTGTTTTAGTCTCCTTGTTTTCCCACGTAAATTTACTAGCTAAGTTTACGAAAAGTGTTCGAAGTTTTTGCCCGAAAGTTGTCCAAAATGAGATAAAAAGTGTCCGAAAATTAAACGTCGGAAATTTTTCGCAAGTAATGTAGTTAACATCAGATCAATGAACATCTTGGTGTCTAGCACTTCCAATTTCATGAATTGCAACCAAAAACTATAAAGAGTAACCATTTGCAGCTCTCAGCACAATCACTAATTGAGAATATTGTCAAAAATAATGAAATAATTGTCAGTTTTTTGCAGTTCTCTCGTGGGCTTATGATTGACAGTACCTGATGTCGAGTGATTCTAGAGCTTCATTCTTCTTCAAAAATCGTCCCAAAGCAACACAGCCCAGCAAAGATAAGCCATTCCAGGATATGTTGAGATGAGCCAGGCAATCATTTGTCTGAAATATAAACATCGGGTCGACAAAGAAAACCATTCAAACTTTGTTATTATTTATTTAATTTTATCTCTTTTATTTCAGTTATGCGTTTTATACATGAGCCTCTGGCTCGGATACTGAGGGCAACCTCAATTCCACGCAATGACTTTAATAAATTGATTGATTGATTGATTGATTCATCTGAACGAAACACTAGAATCTAAGAAATATCATGAGATCAGGGTGGTGCTCTAGAAGTGCCGGGTGCCACAGGCGACTAACTTTTGACTTTGAGTGACTGGAAAAACTTACCTTTTTCATAGATTTAGCGCTGGGCACCCAGGATTTCATGGTTAAGAACCTTTGGGCTCTTCGAAATTTTTCTTGTAGGGTATGAATGAAAGTCCGTAAAGAACTAAATAGATAGTGGTACAAACGGCTTGCTAACCTTTAAACCCTGTGCCATGCCTACAGCACCCTTAAATCTAATACAATTCCAGCTGACATCCAGATGTTTTAATCCATAGTTCATACCCTAGAAAATAAACAAACTGAGGTCAGTGGCTCTGATAGATTAGGGATGTTCATGGATTACACATCAAGAACGACGAACTAAGAGAACTTGGCTGCCGTGGAAAATCTGTCGGCGCGTATAAGGAAGAGCATCAGACGACTTTTGTTTCCTGATGGTTATGGGTGCTAGCAATTAGTCGGGCAGAAGCAGCGGTGATAATTTGTCAAGAGAAACTATCTGCTTTTGTACTTGTTGACTGGCAAACTGAGGGCTTCCTGCGTCTAATAGTTCATCCCGTTTTTAAACTAGATACATAAAACAGCAGACGCATAATTTGTCTGGATGGATGACAATACTTGCAAAAAATTTCGAACGATTTTAATTTCGGACACAAAAAGTGTCCGAAAGTAAAACCGTCCGATTTTTAAGCGTCCTAAGTTTTAAGCGTCCGACATATTTACAGTACAGTATAAATTTTTAAATAGCTCCAAAACTCTTAGGTTACTTTTATGGAGGGATCTCTAGTTGAGACACTGCTTGAGATGTGTAACGATTTGATAGAATTTGGGCTATTTTCTCGTCGGGGTATCTATAACACCATTAGGGTGCAGTAAAACTATTATTTTCAATGTTGTTTTTCAATCTAATTCGTGTTTTTTTTTTTTTGCCACAGATTTACTTTAGGTACGTTTCAACAAAGTGTCTGAAATTTTTTTCCGAAATGATATAAAAATCATGCGAAAATTAAACGTCCGAAATCTTTTACAAGTGATGTACGCGTCTCTAGTGTGTACGGAACTTTTGCTGGTTTAGATAACAGCTGTGGTGACTTCCTCTTACTAGTCCTGCTCCTAGATAGATGCCTCCCATCTCTCCAATCTCATTATGACTCAGGTCTAAGTATGTCAGAGTGCGATTTTCTTTCAGCGCGTCTGCAAATGCTCTGGCATCTTTGTCAGTCAAGTGATTTGCTAATAGGGAGCAAATAAAATAAAGTCAACTAAATAACTTATTTGTTCACCTGGACTAAATATTGAAGAAAAGAAGAGGTAGGGCAGGGATCAGGGCCAAATTCTCAAAACTGGCATGACGCTTATGCATGGCAAAGAGTAATGAGAATCCGCGTTTTGAGCTTGGCACTGAAAAGATTAACCGTAACTACAGTTCAACCCTATTAAACGGCAACCCTCAGGGAAATGGATAGTGCCCGCTTAAAGGGGGCTGGGGTTCGTTTCTCGAAGGTCGTCAAAAGTCTTTGCACCCGGAAAGCCATAGCAAAATATCAAACCTTATGATTACAGAACTGTTTTATTCACATATTCTTAATATGACGAGAGGTTCTCTTCATACAAAAAGTTTCAGGCGTATACTCCTCCCTGTTTTTAGATACAGGCTAGTAAAAAATGGCTCTCTGGGCCCGAAAAGTCTCCAGGGCTTTCGAGAAACAGGCCCCTGGCCGTTTAATAGGGGTAAAAACAATAGAAAAGCCCCCATGACTTCGATTACTGGCCGCCTAATAGGGCTGGCCATTTAATAGGGGTTCAACTGTACTAGGGTTTGGTTATCTTCTACTTACATCTTAACACCAGCTTCGTTAATGACTGATTCTTCAGTAACATGCTTGCAAAAGCCATCCCGCCCTCTGATCGCAGGAAGTTCTCTGACAAATTCTAGCAAAGAAATAAGTAATTAGTTGTAAGGGATGACACGTTTGAGAAGCTGAACAAATATTAACAATTAAAATTTAAAATCAAAGTCTTTGACAAACCCTGGTTCCCAAAAATTTAAACCTATTGTTATCTCACCTCTCTCTAAGAATTTAACCAAGCATCTCGCTTTTTGTCTTTAAGATAACTCTTTAATCACTTTATCATGTTTAACTTAATTGCACTCAGATGAATTTCTCCATCTTCTGAAGTGTTCTAAAAGCAATGTTTCACCAAAATTATCAGAATACAAAAAAGAATATATTTTTTATCTTTTATAAACAATTTGCTGTTTATTTATTTATTTTTACAAAATCATAATTTTTTAGCCCTGCAAGTGAACTTGACTTTTTAAAAGTTAAAACATGAATGAAACAGTTAATAAACAGAAGTTACTGTATTCTTGACAAAACGTTAAATAGAACTCACCAGCTAGTTCTTTTTGTTAACACTCATGATTTCAGTAACAACTGTCAGGAAATATTGACAGAGATTCAGTTTAATAGCCTAAAATAATGTGCTCCTTGCATACACTTCATAATCACCTTAAATACTAGGCTACTAAGGAAATAAATGAAGTGTTACATAATAATTGTTAACTTCATTTTATCTTTTAAAATACTGATGTACTGACAAAGATTTTTACACATATCTTACAACTGTATATTACATTTTAAAACATAATTTTTAACAGAGGTTCTTTCACGCAGTTATTGCTATCAATTAATTAATTAATTAATTTATGAGGAATGAACATCTAAGGTATGAAGATGCAAAAAAAGTTGTTCTCCCATCTTGATCTTTCTCTCTATCTTACCACAAGCTGAGACAGTTAGTAAATGTTTTACAATGAAATTACAACTGGCTTTATCAACTACCAGCTAAATTACTTCAGGACCTTAGAATATATAAATTCATACCACTTCTCTTAATTTACATGAACAGCGCTATTCTTTACCTGCAATTGCCTAGTCTTTACATCTCTTTCAGAAAGTGCTATACTGTATCTCCCTGCTAAGCAACTGGCTGTCTAACGAGCAGAGGAAATGCTTTCATGCATATGTAAGAAAGACCTTCCTAGAGACTGTACACAAAACAATGAAGCCATCCATCAAAAACTTTTCTTAAACTCATTAATAATTCATCATGTTTAAACAAAGGAAATCATGACTGTGAAGGTTTTTGGACATCTGATCTTATTCAGCATGGAATTTTTACTATTTGATTTCTCTGTTTTCTCCCTTAGTTTTAGTTGCGATTTGAGAAGATATATCACTCAAGACAGTGCTTGACCACATTTCCAAACACCATGAAGTTTGTCAAAAACACATGTACTCTGCTACGCATCATATGTTCAACTCTCTTCACTGTGTTTGGAAATGTGGTCAAACATGGTCTTTTGTGTTTGATATATTACATCAAATTCCCCTTGTTAGAAACGTGAACTTGGGCGTCACAAGAAGTGCATCAGTACACCATCAATGCACATGGATCACCATGTATATGGTCATCCACATCTGCAGCAAATTTTTTCTTGTCATCTACAGTTAGTTCTCAGTTCTCATTAACCTTCTAACTGCATGTGTCTCACCAACTAATTTACCAATGATACTATACACTGCGTGTGGTTCCTAAGGTTTCTTCTTGAGTTACTAGAGGGGGTGAGCATGCATAGAAGTTAACCTCACACAACAAGACACGACTGGCACTTCTAGTTTTACAGTACAGCATTATTAATAGCACTTTTACTGCAACATGTACCATGTACTAGTAACTGTGCAGCTGCTTCATGTAAGAGTTATTTTACTGAGCACTGTGTAGAAGCTTACTATTTCAGTGATGAAGCAGTTATCCAGCAACATTCTTGCAAGTGCCACTCCTCCACCTGCTTCTATGTAATTGTCTGTCAAATCTAGCTTCTCTGTGAAGGTATTTTTCTAGCAAAAAAAATGAAGGGAAGAAGGTTGCTACAGGCAAATGTAGTTCTGGAATTGCAAGAATTGATATGAACAACACCTGGGGAGGAGCAAAGGGTAGCTTAGGTGGCACTGAGAAAGGGTGAACAGAAAGATTGAAAAGGGGAAAGTGAATGAAACAGTTCCCTCAGAACCCTTCCCTTTTTCCTGAGTTTGTGATTTTTTTATGCTTCCCTTAACTCCATCCCTACATTTGCAAACACTCTTGGTAATGGTACTCCATGTCTTAAAAGTGTAAACCACGATTATACATTTTAATTTTCTACATACATGTGTCAGAACATAACATGAGAAAATTAAAGAAAACTGGATGCCAAATGTACATACAATAAGAGCTCTGGCAATAGGATACGTCCCATGAGATCCCAGACCATGATGCCTCATGATAACTTCTTTGCAACTAAACCGGTCTGACAGAAATGAAACTGGAACAAGATCTGTTGGGAAAAATCAATAGACTTTGCATTCTTACAAAAATATTACAATCCTCATTTACTTCAAAACACATAACTTAAAACTAGAAGTTGAACTTAGACTGGATCAAAAAGTTATGCTATACAGTAGCTCGGAATGGCTCTTTTTCTTTAGCGTAAGTACCTGGGAAAACTCATAGTACTCACTCCTTCCAAAAATATATTAAATAGCTACCAGCAAATTGCTTGAGGAAATTTCAAATCAAAATATGACCCTTGGGGTAACCCATGATAGACTAAAAATAAAAATCCAAGGCAATTTAAGTCTTGGGGTACCTCACTGTTTTGCTAGAAAATGACAGTTGTCTGACCTGCACACTCTGATAATTGTCGTTAGAAGTGGAGGGGGTGGGGGGGGGGGACATATTCGACAAATGGGGGATTGTCACTTGGTACAACATTTTTCAAGTGTTCCAAGGACAATTGTTTCGCACTTTTTGTTAGCATCACGTCCAGAGAGGGTACCAATACCAGAGATGAGCATCAACACTGATAATGCCACATGAGTTCAATCCCTTAGATGGGGACAACATGTGGATTTGACTCCGGTTGGGTTCTCAGATGTTCTCTTTGTCTTGTGAACATTAATTAAGACTGAATGTATATGACATTGTATATATTACATAAAAGGCTACGAGCATTATTTTAGAAATATATTATCACCACAAGAAAATCATGTGAATACCACTTTTCTACTAAGTCTTAATTGCTACAGTTCAAGTTTCTTACCTTCCTCTTTGCACAACTTGTGGTAAACGTTTCTTCCTGATGGGTCAAACACCTTTTTGGTCACTAAAAATTAAAAACATATTACTGTTAAATTTAACAAGGAAAGATAAATGGCCCCAATGTTTAAAACAAAATGAGGCATGACATAACATTTGACAGGAACATGTGGATTGACAATTTTGATTTTCACAATTCTGTAGTCTGGAGATGCATCGTATAAATATCCAGTCAAGGCAGGGGTTTCATTAAGGGCCGAGTACCGGGTGAATTGACAGACTGTGAGGATGATTTGGCCTGTCTGGTTTGACCATCTGGCGGAAAGTTTTTCTGATAAAGAAGTTTAGTTCAAATAGTTTTGCCTACCTGCGAAAACCAGTTGTCCTCCTGCTAAACACATTAACGAAACCCCTGCAAGGTCTGTTCTACTTTTGGCTAAGGAGTGGAGAGGGAAGCAGACAACAAAATGTTTATCCATGTATTCTGATTTACCTGGAAAATCTTCCTCCAAATCTGTTTCATATTCTGAGCTTGCATCACCGTCTAACATGCTTTGGAATGAAGGGGAGGCAAGCGTAGTCACAGTTTGATCCTCATCTGATTCTGGAAGAGACACCATAGTAGAAACAGAGCCAGGAATGAGAGCACCAGCATTGAAGCCTGTGCGTCGACGAGGTAGTGTTGATCTCTCTCTGTCCACTGAACTCGTTGTCCGGGTTTGAGATATAGAACCCTCACCTTGTGAGCAATAAATCACATACCAAAAATTAATGTGATGGGAAACAAGCACACATTCTATATCTATGCGAGATACAATCTGTTTCTTAGCACGCATCAATAATATTGCAAACCTATAATACTTCATAATATATTAATTATTATGGTTAATTGCTTGACAAGCATAAGTAACATTCTGTCTGACATAACCCATGGCCCTCAAAATATTCTGGAACAAAATTGAAATTTTGAATTCTTGAAGCAAGACAAGAACGGGCAAGAAACTTAGTGCGCAGGACTCTGGAATAAAACCTGGCAGGAGCATCAATGGACTCCTGAACCTGTATGGAATTGGTGGGAGCCTGGATATGAAAGCCTGCATTTGACTTTACAATCTATGCATGACACTCTTGACTACTAATTCTTGAAGTTATAGTGATGTATTTTTCCAGTGGTTATAATATTTCACAGTTCCTGGCCTGCCCCCTTTGGAATCCTGCTTCACGTCAATTCCTAAACATTCCCCTATTCTCTTGGATTCTCAACCTTCCGTCTCATTCATCCTTACCACTGACTACTGGCTATGCCAGGGTAGACATTTTAAACACCAAGCAAGTACAAATTTCTGACACAGTCCTCTTTCAATTTTATTGCATGAAACCCAAAACTCTATATTTTGTAAAACCAATACTGAATAAATATGTAACAACCTGTACTTCAGGATTTTTATAACATAAATATAGCTTACTTGTAGGGTCATTTCGCTTTGGCTCATTCAAATCTGTTGCATTTGTGCTTAAAGTGTCACCATCAGTTGACTGCACATTCTGTGGCGTGTTGTCCTCCCAAACAACTCTAGCTTTAGGTGCTTTCTTTGATTTCTGCAAGCTCTTGTTGGACTTGCTAGTGCTTTTACCCTTTGACGGAGTCTTTGCTCTAATGCATTAATGATGTATTAAAATCAGAACACCACAACAACCGCTATGAGTAGCTGTGTGATGCGAAAAAAGGCAGCCAACAATGGTGGCCTCCTGGGGGTTTGGGGGTATAGGGGGAAATGATCATTTATAAATTATTTCAAGGAAGAATTAAAGGGCTATTCTATTAAAAGAACAATGTAGCAGACAATGAGATCGAAAAAATTTTTTTAAGGGTTCAGGTGAACACCTATCTCCTTTGGGAGAACCTAGATATGTATGATCAATTGAAAGTAAAATGGGGTGAAAACTGGCTTGGGTGACTTTATGCAGCCACTTGTTCAAATGAAATATTACTCACTTAGGCCCAGTTCAGACGTCGTGCTTTTGCTGTGCCAAACTAAATTCAGGATTTAAGTTCGACAAAAGCACGGCAGAAGCACAGCGTCTGAATCAAACTTTTGCATTAAGTTCGGCAAGCAATTAAGTTCGACAAGCTCTGTCGTGCTACACGACTCTGGCACGGCTGTGATTCAGACGTCGTGCTTTTGCCATGCTAAACAAAATTCATAAATTATATTAATGTATTTTGGTGAGATTGCATTCCCACGGGGAGTTAGGAGGAGAATTGCTATGAGGCATCGCTAAATGCTGAATTTGGTTCGACTCTGGCACGACGTCTGAATCAGAGTTGTTTCTTTGCCGTGCTACAGTGGAACCAAATTGCAATTATGTTTGGCACAGCAGAAGCACGACGTCTGAACTGGGCCTTAACATTATCTAGGACTACAGAGTATAAAATCAAGTATCTAATATGTTACGGAAACAAAGAGTCTTATCACTTCACAAAAAGATCAACGTGACTAATATCCTTATGTAAATATGGAAATAATGCATCAATGCAATGACCACGGTACCTGGAAATTTTATAGACATTTGGAGAAGTGTTATTTCCAAATGCAGAGTTTGGTCTGGAAATATTTGATGCAATGTCAAAGATACCATCCTTTTCATTATAAAGACCCAAAGAAGTCTGGGGTCTTGAAGCATGACCAATGCCGGAGACTGGTTTAGAAGGTAATGGTGTTATTGCTCTACGATAAGACCTCTCTGCCGCTTGTTTCCGGGGCGAAATAGTGCCCTTTCCAACCTAGAAGAAAAAGAAAAAATATAACTATAAATAAGTGACCCGTGACCGTGTGAGGATAGAGGAGGTGCATTCTGGAGGCAGGCAAAGAAGTGTGTGTTTTAGAGTTCACATCTCATGACAGTACCTGCTGATCTGCATTAGAACTGGAAAGATCTCTGTATTCCTTCCTGTTCAGTTAATGGCTGTTTTGTGTTGGCATTGCTTTGTTGAAGTCTTTAGTTGATAAATCATTTTGCTGGCCAATACCATATCCTAACGGAAAAATTATCCACCCAAAAAGCAAGCCACAATTCTCAGACCTTGTCAGGAGTCGTCTTGGGAACATGAGTGCCAGAAAAGTAAATCCAAAATAGAAAGTTGACTCCACAGTAATAAATGTACGGTTTTCACTGCAGTTTATTTTTTGTAGTTTATTTTTGTGTGTGTGTGAGGGAAAGCCAATTTGGGCAAGCTGATTCTGTGATGATGAGAACTCTAAACCTGAAAGTTTCCAAGGGGTCTATTCTAACACAGCAAAAAAAAACAGAGAGATCAATAGAGGAAGCCATTTGTAATACAAGAATCTCACTGAGATAGAAAAGTTTACTGTTTTTGTTAGCTTCATCTGGTGATGCTTCATTAGTTTTGCATACCAATAATGACGCTATCATAACTCTTTAATCTGCTTTATTAAAATTTGTTCTGTTAATTAGCGTTGGCTTCTAAACTAGCGCTTGAAAAACTTCTGGATTCCTGATAGTCTGAGAGCTAGCTCTCCTGTTACCATAAAAATGGAAATGTTCAAAGAAAGAAGCCAAATAAAACAACAAAGAACCTGTGTTCGTCGCTAAACAAAGAATCATCTTCTAAAGCTAATGAGTGTGAAATTAACTTATTTATGAGCACTGCGCGCTTGCCGCGCTAGCTTTGATGAAGGACCAATTAAAAATTATTGCAATGAATGCAACACAGTTAAAGGACACTCTTCGAGAATGCTTTAGCTTCTCACTCAGGACATTTTCAAAGCCTTTTTTTTTGTATTTATATGTAAACAAATCCCGATACAAAGAACCAACAATCTCACCGTTCTTTGCGTCGTCGAGATGAGCTTGTCTCCATGTGCATTTAACCCGGGCGATTTTACATCTTTCGACGATTTCATAGTGAACAGGGTGAAACATTATTTCCTCTACCTTCTTGACGAAGGCTTCGAGGCATTATATCGCCCAACAGACACAAAGAATTCCAAAAATGTGTGAAACAAAATGAGTCCCTCACGGGCCGAGAATGCATTCAAAAGTTTTTGTCACTAGTAAATTTCCGCTGGCATGACTGGGTTGTCAAATGACATAAGACTGAGTAGGGTGGGGGTGGGAAATTATGTATACTCCAGGTTTCTTTATCTTTAGGGGGTAAATTATAATATTTTATTTATTTGTGTTTATTTTCTAAGACATTTTTTTTCTAAATGAAAAAAGAAACAAATTAAATAAGAAAAGAAAGATCAATAACATGGTAATTTCACTCCTCTCCCCTCTCCTCTGTCCCCTCTCCCCTCTCAAGATGTTTCGTGTTGCGGCGCGTGTTCGGTGGTGCGATGGCCGTCACGAAATCTTCCCCGTTTCTTGTTTCTCTGGAAACTGCTGAAGGACAAAAACTACTAGAAGAAAGTCGATTTGGGCATTTACTTCCTTATTTCTGTAAGCAAGTAAATTCTAAGTACTGCGGACTCTGCAGCGCTGCTATTTGTCTGAATGAAATTCTTGACAAGCGACTATCCTTGAACAACTTTCGCGTGACGGAGAAAATTGACGAACTTGTTCAACTAAAAGAAACGAAGACAACCATACGAGAAGATGATATTCTCCAGTTAGGTGAAGCTAGATCAGTTCTGAGGAAAGAAGACGTCGATAAAGAGGGAATTACGCTCGAAACCTTCGCGAAACTCATCAACAGCGTAGGTTTGTATGGACGTTTTCATCACGTGTTCCAATCACATGAATCGACGCCAAGAACTTGTCCAGTGATTTCATCAGTTGACGAATTTCGATCTACTGTCTTAGAAAACCTGGAAAAGGCAGGATCTCACGTGGTGGTGAATTATCACTTCGCAGCTTTTTATCAATGGGTTAATTTGGGACATTTTAGTCCATTAGGGGGGTATCATTTTGGAGAGGACATGTTCTTGCTGTTGGATGTTTGGCCAAACAATCCAATTGGTTGGGTGAAGACAGAGAAGCTCTTCGATGCTATGACACCAGAAGATAGTTCTTCTCACTTGCCTAGAGGATTTTGCATAATTAATGCTGACTGAATATTCTAAAACGATTTTCTTTTAGACTGAGATAAATTTATTTTGGCCTTTTTGGCTTAAATGTTAGTAAATAAATTTGACCTCCTGCAGGCTCAAGAATTCCACATTTGTTTTGAGGTCATTGTACGCAGTATTAGGGCCAGTTTAGTTGAAGATGTTTTTCTTCCAAATGCCACATGCAATATGTTTGCGGCACCAGCTGAATCAAACCATCAAGTCTCACGCAAGTCAGGCCTGCAACCAGAAAAAAATATGACTGAGGTATGGTTAAATTCTCTCCCTGGGTATTTAGCAGTGTTTTATTCCCCCCTCCTGCCAAAAAAAAGAAATCAATGGAAAAAAAAAACAACACAAAAATGAAAAAAATGACTGAAGCAAGTGACTCAGTTTCCCTCTTACTGGCTATGGCCTTGCAATGTCCCCAGGATGGGTTGTAGGCAGAAATCTTACCATCAAATTCGGTCCTGAGAAATTTGACTTCTTAAAATAATCTGAACAGTAACAATTATGATCTTGTGAGATTTGTATGAAGTGATAGTTGATGAGCCTGAAGGCAGAATCAGCTATACTACATTAGTAGCCAGTGATGAGTGATGAAAGGAAGTCTTAGTGTCTAAGATCCTGGGAAAGTGAGGTTAAGAACACCAACAAAAAAAATACTTGTATGCTCCCTCTGCACTCAGATATACAGTTGTATTTTAATATATTTTTTCTGAGGTTTCAAGAATTGTACATTCATTAATTACTATTATAAAAACAAGTGATTGATCATGACTGACCAAGTTAAGTTTGATTGAGGAACTGAACAGAAGACCAGCAATAGACATAGTATGTATCATTAACGCGACTAAGTCTGATCCATTTATTTATTTCACAAAAAAAATGCCCTTGAAAAACATTGCAAACAACAAATGTTAATAAGCTTAAAATACATGAAACTCCCAAACATTCTTCCATCGAAGTTGAAATTGGATTGAAATCATATGATTCATTTATTTTTGCCCCCCAAAAAGCGAACTTTGCCCCCAGAAATATCTTTTTTCGTATGCACTCTATCAGCCAATCTGATTGGATAATGAGAGGGGACTCCAAATAAGGTGATTGTGATTTTTTTCTAAAATTTTATTTGATTGGTCAATATTGATCAGACCACTATGACCAACCATTGACCCGACCCTTGTTGTTGAGAAATATATTTCAAAGTTTGCTCATATTTCAGTTTCTCACGGAAAGAGTGTAGCCACGGTGGTTGAGATAGAGTTCTGAGGGAGTCTACTTAGAAGCGCTTGCTAGTCAGAGAGCGGCTACAGCCTGTGAAGAAATCACGGTCTTTTGTCGTCGAGTAGTGCACTCTTTCGATTGCGCGGGAATTTATAATTTTGTTACGTAAACCGCGTGAGTAACGTGATCAGCAACGTATATAAATATTGTCCTTGATCTTTTACGAATTACAATACATGGCAGAGCTACGGAGAAGAAGAACCAACATGAGTGAAATTGTTGCGAGTGAGACGGAACTTTGTGAAAGCAGTGGCACAATTGTTGAAAGCTCTGAATGTATCGGCGAACGTACCGGCAATGTCGTACAGAACAAAGGGGAAGAAGAAAGGACATCAGAATTACAAACTGAGGAAGAAGAAACGACATTAGAATCAGCCGACGTAACAGTGGAAAGCAACGACTCTGAAAGTATAAGTTCAAGTACCACCGAATATGAGAGTTGCAAAAGCCAAACATCGGAGGGAAGCAGCGAAGAAATTAACGATGGTTCGATCGGTAAGGGTTCCGATGAAGACTCTAACGAAGAAGAAGACGAGGACCTGAACGAGGACGGGACAGTGACGTGTGCTCTGCTCGGTCTTGAACAGGCCAAGGTAAGCTTCATGTGCTTAGCTTTAGATATTTTCTAAATAAAAGACCTATTTTATGTGTCGATCGTGATTGTAAAAACGAAATTTGTGACTGATGAAAAGTGAAAGCACAAACAAAGGAAAAGATAAGAACGCACATGAACAGATTGTCAGTTTCACGAAATTTCTTGTTTATTTCACTGGATGTTAAATTTCAACTTTTACTTTTCGGGCGAAAACTACCAAATTAAATTCAGATTCAAAGTGGACTATGGCCTTTCTTAAACAACCACGAGGCAGTTCAGTGAGCTTCTTTTTTTATGAAATATTCATCAATTCACCTGCTATAGTATACGGAAAGTAGGCGTCGAGGACCTGACCGCCTAGACTGCCTGTAATATTGTATTCGTCACTCAAGCTGGACGTTCTGTAATAAAAACCACAAACAGTGGATATATATTTATAACTGTGGACTTCAGAAAGTATAAACAACCACCAAAGTTGTCCCCACGCTTTGCAACAATGCAAATTACTTGCGGCTGTTCAAGATGCCCCCCTACCTTATTTCTGGTCTTTATCTTGCGGTGCGACCAACTCTTTGTCTTTTAGACTACTAAACATCTTGCTGTAATTGGTGCCTAAGAGGTTCAACAATGCCTCATCTTTTCTATATTTTATATTCGGAGCTCACCATCTGAGAATTACAGGGGTGCATGTATATTTACAACTATACAAGGTTCAATATTGCTTCTGCATTCATAATCAACAATTTCATAAGAAAAGAGGAGATTTTCCAAAACAGAAGCTTACTCAAAAAAGTTGTCATAAAAGTTATCAGAATTGCTTCATGCCATGACAACATGTACACAATCCAGCTTTTACACAGAATGTGGTCAACTGAAGTTGATGACTTGCTATGTTGTTATCTGAAATTTTTACATTTATGCCACCTGCGTAAAGACAGTGTTTTAAAAACAGTGGCTTACATCACTCACCCTCTTTTTAAAAAAAAATTGTTGCTAAATCTTTCATGTGAAAAAAGAAATTATTGTTATGCAAATCAAACTCAAATGATTGTGCTCCAGCGCACTTTACGAAACTAATTAGGCAAAACTACAGAAGGCAACTTAGAGATTGCCAAGGGAACTTGAAATTGCTGTTTTGCATTGTTTGTATATTATGTTAAGAAATGTATACAAGCCTAAAAAAGAAGAACTATTGATCAGTGAATCTTTTCTTCTCATCTGCAATAATTATAAATTTCTCAGGAAACAAATTCTCACACTGCAAGTTTTTCTAAAACAAGGCTAAAGATAGTCTGCATATGAGCCAAGTGGTCTATCAGGCTGGAGCTTCTCCTCATTTCTGTAGCATGAAGGGATTAGGAATATAGTCCATCGCAGGGTTACCCCCAGCATTAAATTTGCTGGCACCCATTTGTACACCTGGGGGGAAGAGGCACTGTGAAAGTTAAGTGTCTTGCCCAAGAACACTAGGCAATGTCCCGTAGCCAGGGCTCAAACTCACACCGTTTGATCGGGAGTTGAACACTATAATCATGAGGCCACTGCACTTCCACATTGTGAAAACAATGCACTGTAGAAAGTGTAGTGTAGAAAACAATTTTGACTTGGCAGTAATCAGGATTGTTATTTGGGATAGTTCATAGGAGACTTATTTATGAGTTCATAGAGGTACTACTTTTTTATGAGTAAACCTGCTGGCACTGTGTTCATTGCACTACATCTGTGCATGAATTATTTTGCTTGCAAAGAAAGACCTTTCAGGGGATCACCTAGTGATGACCTTGGAATCTTTATCAAGAATCTCCTGAAACCTAGAAGCCGCCACAAAGATTGCTTCACGGGCAGCTATATTGTATTAATAAAACTGTTTTACTGTTTAAAAATCCTCAGGCCTAAACATAAACCTTTTGAATTTTTTACGAGGACCTTTACTATTCATGCGTGAAGATACTGTTCAGAGAATGTGAAACTCGTGAACATATCTATGTAGGTCAACTGTATAATTTGGCTTTTGATAAAACTTGTCATTCCCGCTGCAGTAGTTATGCTTTGGACAAAGTGGCAAATAAATAGTTCAATTTACTAACTAGCTGTGGTACCATAGCAAATTATCATCAAGTGTTAAGCTTCATGAGTACCTGTTGAATTACACAGAAACTAATTAGAATGCAAATTGTAATCAATTAATAAATTATCAGTTGGTAGCATCTTTATACACACTATGCTAGTGGTTCCTTTGTACTCCTTACCTGCAGATCCCTTGAGCATCACTTGTAGTTCCAACACTATATCAATTATAAGCAGCCAAAAAAAAAAAAGAACACCCACATATTAAATGATCAGTGAATCTCGTAACAAAATTTAATTTTCAGAGGAGTTGCATCACTGGGAATATCCAATGGAGCTAGTAATCATAGCTGGTTTGTCCTCTTTTACTTTAATTTGTTTCTAATTCGAAGACACTAGAAAGTCCCACAGCAGTTCTTAATTTTCTTATTGTATCTGTAGTTTTGAGCTAAGCACTTGAGATAGAATTTGCTAGTGAAATGTATACAGTATCTAGTTTGCATTGACACATGATAGTACAACTGTACGCATTCAGATGCATTAGTTTGTTCTACAATCGGAGCTGTATAGTATACTTATTAAGAGCATTTATTTTAGCTCCTTGTGCTTTCTAGTAAAAAATAAATATTGTTAAAGGAAGTCTATTTTCTTTTAGTGAGAGATAATTTCTTGTTGTGTTTTGCTAGGTCTTCATTGTCAAAGGAGAAGAGAATCTGCATGTGATGTTCCAAACTGTAAAGGGGAATGTTCAAGATAGAGCAGTTAAAATCAAGGGGAACATGCACGACGCAGCTGAGAAAATGCAGGACAATATGCATGAGGCTGCAGAAAGGATGCATGTGATGATAAAGTCGACCAAAGAAAACATGTCTGATGCCGCGGAAAGGGTTCAAGTGATATTGAAGACGGCAAAAGACAATGTGCAAGAAAGCATGCATGATGCCGCTGACAAGGCGGAGAGAATTTCCAAGAGGGCAATTGAATTAGCGCGTTCAGGATGGTACCTCCTCTCACACTTTGAGCTTCCAGAATGGCTGCGCGATAATGACTTTTTATCACACCACCACCGACCCCCCATGCCATCATTTAGATCCTGCTTTAAAAGCATTTTTAAAATTCACACCGAAACTGGCAATATCTGGACTCATTTGATCGGTTTCCTTGCCTTTATTTGCGTCACAATCTACATGTTCTTGCGGCCGATCACCACTACCAATCCCTTTCCCAAAGACTGGCAAGAAAAGCTTGTGTTCGGAGCATTCTTCGCTGGTGCAATCTTGTGTTTAGGGTTCTCATGGATCTTCCACACTGTCTACTGCCATTCTGTCACGGTGTCCAAGGTATTTAGCAGGTGAGCTAATAGGTTTTGTAAAAGAAAGTCGATGTACATATAAAGTTTGTGTCGGGGCAGTGGTCCATGCAGCTGGAGCTTATCCTCAGTGGTTTCTGCAGCATGAAACAATAGGAGTATTTTTACTCCCCCCTCGGAGGGAATGTTAGTCCATCATAGGTTTTGTGACAAAAAAATGTGTCTTGCCCAGTAACTCAACAGTGACCCAATTAGGGTTCAAACCTGGACTGCTCAATCTAAAGTCCAGCAGATTAACCATTAGGCCACCTTACTGCCACACATACCATATACCAAGGTCTACCAAATTCAGTTCTTGGAAATAATAACCTCTAGGTACTGGTAACTGCAAAGCTTCCTAAAAGTGAGGATTACATTTACAGTGTAGAAGACTTGTACTTTCATCAGTATAACATGTGCTGTACATGGAAAGTTTAACTATTGTTAGATGTGGCTTGAAATGCAGTGTGTCAGAGCAACATTTGGATCTAATTAACAAATTGATGTCAGTTCTTCATGCTTGTCAGTTCTTCAAAAATTTTGTCTTAACATTGTCAAAGTAGCTGTGGATCTGCAAAGTACTTTGACAATGCTATGACGAAATTCATGGTCAATAACAGGACAGGTGCATGAATAACTAATGTCAATTTGTGTTTTACAAGAATAGCAACATTGCATAATTTTAAATTCATGTGTCTGTCAGCGTATTGACAATGAAAATTACCCAATAAGCACACAGGAATTTCTGCAGTTATTGTAAAAAAGAAACTGACAGTTTTGTGCAATTTTGCTTATTGCAGGCTTGACTACTCAGGCATAGCACTGTTGATCATGGGCTCATTCATTCCTCCTCTTTACTATGGATTCTACTGTTCAAGAGTGCTAAAGATTGTGTACATGTCGATAATCTGTACTCTAGGCATCTTGTGCATAATTGTTTCGTTGTGGAGTAAGTTCAACACACCCAAGTACCGAGTACTGCGAGCAGGTGAGTGCTTTTAGTAGGAATTATATTAGTGTGCATTATTGAGACCCTGGTGTAGAGCCATTCAAATGAAAGCCAGTTGAGCAATATGTTTTATGTGGTATTGTTTATTATGCTGTACAAGGTGGCTCTAACTTTTAAGTTTGCTAAATTAAACCCTAGTATCTGACCATTCAAATGAAGGTTACTGAGCAGCACTTCTATATGGTATTCATTATATGACTATTTAAATAAAGGTAATAATTAACTGAGCAGTACTATATTGTGATGTACAAGTAAGATGGTTCAAACTTTTGAGTCTATGGATAGAACCCTAGTGTATGTCCATGTTATCAAAAGCTACCAAGTCATTATTTCGTACTTTTTTACCCATTGTTTTACTTTTACTATAGCTGTGTTACTTGTAAGTTGTAAAAGGTGGTGTTAATGATAAGGTCTGGCAATGCCAGGGCAATCTCTAAGTGTAAACTGAGTCACTAAGGTTTGTCGTTTGTTTTTTGTTAGGTCTTTTCCTTACATTTGGATGTTCTGGTATTGTGCCTGCTATTCACTTCATGGTAGCACATGGAGTGACCCTGGCTCACCGTCAGGCCTCAGTAGGATGGATGGCCCTCATGGGTCTCTTGTACATTCTTGGCGCCATCATGTATGCGACCAGGATTCCCGAGAGGTTCTTTCCCGGGAAGTGTGATATTTGGGTGAGTATGTCTCCTTCATTTGCTTTGTGACATCCTATATGAGTTCTCTACAAGTGGCCCATTGGGCTGGAGTTAATCCTGGTTTTGGTAGCATGAAACAACTAGGAGTATTTCTACTGCACCTGGATGGGATGCTAGCCCATCGCAGGGTTACCCCCGTCATTTAATTGAACCCTGTATCCATTTATACAACTGGGTGGAGAGAGGCACTGTGAGAGTTAAGTGTCTAGCCCAAGAACACAACACAATGTCCCCACCAGTGCTTGAACTCGCATAGCTCGATTCAGAGACCAGCACACTAATCATGAGGCCACTGCGCCTCCCTTGGCCAGCACAAGAGTAAGATACTGGCCAAGCTCAAATACGGTTGTTTCAATCAAGTCAGCATACCCCTCACAACTTTGAAAATAATTATGTAACTTCTAATTTTCACATATGGGCGTTTCTCTTTTTTCCATTAGTTCCAGAGCCATCAAATATTCCACGTGCTTGTTGTGATGGCGGCTTTTGTCCATCTGTATGGCATCTGCCAAATGGCATATTACAGGTTCGACCAGGGAGCAGTGTGTGAAAAATGAACTTTCTGGACACAGTTTGGTGGCTAAGCTTGAACTAGTTTTAAACAACATGGTATACGTCAAAATGTTGTAGTGTAGATGTATTATGTTGAAATAATAATTGTATGTAGTTCTGTCCAACAGAACATTGCTGTTATCGGCTAGACTGGTTATAGTATTTGTAGGTCTATGTGTAATGTGTTAATCTGTTTTGTTGTTTTTTTGCAAATTTAAAGTAAGCAAAGCACTTTGTACATAGTTTTGACCAAACATTTGTATATATATAAAAAATATGTTTGAACCAATACATGAAGTGGCATACTAAGTTTATAATTTGCTTTTCTTAGTTTGCTTCACTAAAACATTTTTAACTTTCTTGAACTTTATATAATCTTGTTATTTGAAGGAGTGCTCAGAATAAGGCCCCAAGTGACTGTTGATGCAACATCAAACTCTCCTTGTGTTTCACAAGGGAATAAAAGGCAATCGGGAAGGAGAATCTAGCGATTTATCTGAAGTCCCTTGGCGCTTTGTTCCAGGCAACCCTTCATTTGTGGTACTTAATGAATCAATGAGATGTACCACTGAATTTTGAACTATCATGGGTTTCTGGGTTTATTGAGACAGTGGATCAAAGAGGTATTACACAGTTATTTAGTAGTGACCATGTCACTTTGTGCTGCACCAAGTGCAATTGATGTTATTAGAGGTGGCGAATGGTCCTGCCAAAAATATGTGTCTTGCAGAATTTTGGTCAGATTTTATGAGTTTTTCTGTCTCAAATTGCAAGGCTGAGAAAGTCTTGAGCTCACTGAATATATGCCACACAAACTCTTGAATTTGCCACTCACTAACTCCATATCTAGAAAATGCAAGAGATCCAATTGAATCTAACATCTATTCAAAGTCATCACTATTTATTTATGATATTGAAAACCAACAATATTTTAAATAATATTGACAGTGAAAACTAGACTATGAATCTCAATCAAATCTGTCGGTATTTTAATATTATTTTTGGTACATATTATTTATATGGAAACTCAATCTATTTACCCAAATAAGAAAGATTTACTTGAATTTTATATCTTGGGAGGGTAATATGTATCTTATTTTATCATTATCTAACATCACGAGAGAACAAAAGAAGTTTTTAGAGTATTATTTTTCTTTACATCTCTCCTTGGCCGTGTCAGTGGACAACATCCAGTCTGATATCATCAATATTTTTGTGTTGAAGATTCATGTCTACCATTTGGCAGGCCCAGATGGGTAATAATTTATTATTATTATTTTGACACATCATTACAAGTGTCCGACAATTGTACATAATTGTTAATTTAATACATTATCGAAACGTTAGTGAACATTTTGTTCAGTCGATTGAAACAAAAAAAAGTAAATAAAATGAAAACTGTGTTGAAAGGAATCAATGTACTCTGTGATGTGCAATGTACTGTGTGAGGGCAATGAGGGCAGTGCAAACTTTGTATTCCACGCTTCAATTACTCTTTTCTATCTTCGAGTTCGTAGTTACAGTTGAAATCTGTTTCCCAAATAGGAAGTCCTTTTGTTTAAGGAGCTACGTCACGGTTTCCGCAACTTTAGAAGTTTAGCCTAAATTATTCAAGTTCCTCATTAGTAATCCGTGTTAAATCTTCTCCATCCTTAACCATCCTTGTTCATTTATGGTTTATTATTATCTCTTGGGGGTTTCTCTATCCTAGTAAACTACTATTTTCAGGTTTCCTTCAATTTAAAGGTAATTTTGTACATGAACAAAATAACTCAAAATGCCGTGACTGAATTCCTTTAAGTGATTCGTGTCTGAGACAGACCACGAGCAAGCCCTCTGTCACCCTGCTCTGTCTGTGGAGTGTTTCCTCTTGTGCAATTTCTTTCCGAGACGCTCAACAGAATAAGAAGAAAAAGGGGCTGCTTGTTGTCAACGAGAACATATGAAGGGCATTCAAGCTGGCGCTATCGAGACTCTCCTGGGATATTTTTCCTCGTAAAGAAAGTTTGAACAAACTCTTCCCTCTCTACATTATTAATTTTATAGAGAACTTCTATGACTGGCTTTAGGCACGGAAAACTTGTACTGGATTTTGAAAATTTTTCAGCAATATTTCAAAATAAAAATGAGCGATAGAAATTTTACACAACGTTTCGATGTCGTCATGACATTATCAAGTGACAAGAAAATAACGGTTCAACGGTGTTATATACGCGGTGAGAGGTGTGATTGTCCATTAACATGTTTGTTTAAACAAATAGTTTCGCGCGGGTGGAATCGATTGCTTGTTCAGGCTAGGTGTCTTACTAATAAACGTAAAATTTCTATTTCTATCGCTCATTTTTATTTTGAAATGTTTATCGAAATTTAATCTCATTCAAATTCAGCAATATTTTAGTTACATTTGAGCCGCTTTATTCAACAGAATTGCGCACAATTTGCTGATGTTTTTATTTAGAGCGTTTTTTTTTTTTTATTTCAGTTGTGTTTATTTGTTTGCGTGTTTTCTCAGCTCTGCTATTGGTCCGTTTATTGAACCAATCTAAAAACGCGTATTTTTTCCGCGCTTGGTGTGGGTCACGTGTATTTTGCTTCGATTTCTATTTGGTTCACTTAGTTTTGTTTCATTGTTTTTGGCCAGATGAGAATGAACTGTGTTTTAACTGATTTAAATTCAAATGAACGGCCACATGAAGTAAGAAACGGTTTTTCTGCACCATTTAAAATTTTTTAAACAATACGATTTAAATTTTAGGAAATTCTCCGGTTCATTTGAACTTGAAGCTCTTGCTTTAGTTCAAAGTCAACAAAGCTGTCTTGCATCAGTCTAAGGCGATTCTTATATACCGCTTTCTAGGCATAATGGTTTCTGAGATGATCAGACATTTCTCGATATAAGTACATGTTCATCGTGTTTTAGTGATCCGATGTATTTAGTGACTGGATTCACGGAGTTCCACACGAGCTCGGCCAGATTTTTAAAAAAAATGAAAGTTAATTTGCTAGTACGACTTTCTTAAGGAATAAGCTGGCCCAAGATCATGTAAAATGCACACTAGTTATGAAGGGTTTTCTCATAAGAAAATTGATGGAGAAATGACTACTTCAAAAGTACGTTTTCATTTGTCAAACGTTTTCCTCAAAAGAATTAAAAGAGAAGACTAAACCATGACATCAATGAATCTTTACTGCTCGGTCAAAGTAATAACCTACAGATCTCATTTAATATTCTTTTTTAAGATACTGTATGTAAGAAGTGATCATAAATATTGACAATTCTTCAAATTAATTAAAAGCTGCTTAAATGGACTTAAACATGACATCAATCAATCAATCTTTGTTGTTCAGCCATAAATATGGCTTTGTCATACAATGCTTTTTTAAAGTTAAGTACTTTTCATATCTTAATACGGGGAATATCTTAATTTAGGGCGCAATTTTTTGGGGGATTTGTGTGGACTTTTACATTTATACCGCACTTGTACAGGTAAACGTGACATTTTCATGGGGTTTGCATTGATATAATATTCATCTTTGCTACTGGAGCAAACAAACCTTAATAATCACACTTGCCATCAATTATTAGTGCACTACTTAAAGGATGTTGGCAACTAAATTTGCACCTGTTCCCAGTGCACACGCTTTTTTGAGCTCTGTTTTTTCCGCTATGTCCGTAGATGCTGAACGCGTGATGGAGATCGTTTGTTACAGCCTGGGAAACAACCTAAAAAAAGGTTTGGGAAGTGCCTCTGCCCCTCCCGGGTTAGAAACTCATACGTGCAAAGTTCAAATCCATTTTGTTGCTGAGAGCAATTGTAACTTTCCATTCAGGAATAACGAACTCCAGGTTTTTAAAAGTCTTTATAGATAGTGTTTTCAGATTTTCTTCAATGTTTAAAACTATGCTGCCGTCTTCATATAGTTAATACTATCGTATTAGATCTGGTACCAAGCGGCTTCAAAAGTGGAACGTTCCCTCTAAAATTCAACGCTCTACATAGATCACAGATCACTAAACGGGTGACGAAGGTGCTTGACTGAGGTTTTCAGGGCCACAGTGACTTAGCTGCGTGTGGCGAAACTTGTGCAATCGCTTGTTCTCGGTCTGTTTTAGTTTATCTCCATTTTCGTCTGCGTATCCGCCACAAAACAAGTTTCTAAATCCGCGTCTGTACTGCACGGAGTGAAAAGCAAAAATAAACGGGTTTAAGCACGGGTTAATCAGTGCTATGACAATGGTGGTGAAGTGAGCGGGCGTATTAAGCTGCACGAGGTCGAAAGCGAAACACACGTAAAAAACCTGATTTGGCAACCAACAAAAGGCTAAAACCAGAGTGGAGACAGCTGCCATTCGACTGATGTTGTGGCGCATGTGCGAGCCAATTCTGCGGCTTAGTACACGTGACTTTCGGGTTTCGGCCAAAACTCGGAGGTACAAATTACAATTTATCGCGAACGGAATGACAAACTTGAACGCCAACTGAACGATTCCAAGGAGTTTGTGAATTGGAGGATCGACAAACGGGATCTTGACTACTTCGCAGCTTTCCAAAGCCGAGTTTTTTTCCGGGTTATATTTCACTTCTAAGGGCAACAAAGAGTTTGCACCAAGCGATAGCACCCATATCGTAAAAGTCTCGCATACGAGACGTTTTTTGTGGAATTTTGCGCGGTACTCGAGTGGTCTCGCTACCGCGTACCAGCGTTCTGTGGCGAGTGCGACGGTAATATAGACTGAGGTAGTCGCGGTGCTGAAAGTTAAAAAATGCGACGAAATGACACGGCAAAATATCTCACCGCCAAGCACCGGTGCGAAAGGTATCTCTTGGAAGATAAATCCCGGTGTCAATAAGATCGCAGTAGAAACCAGCAAGTCAGTTATGGCGAGGTGAAATAAGTTCACATTATAAGGACTCCTGAGCATGTCTTTGTTCTTCATGTTGACCGTGCAAACCATAAGGCTTCCAACAATGGTGAACACAACAATCACAGAGAAACAGACAAGAAGAAAATTTTCCTCTTCGTTTGAGGGTGTAATACCTCCATAGATATCGGCGTCTTCGCTTAAACCATTTCTGTGCACAACCATGGTCGATAGAAGGCAAAACTACTCCAAAACTGGCGTGAAATTTTCAGATCACGTTTTGGGCATGGTGAAATCAAAACGGATGTGGTTTGCTATGAATCTAACGTATCCGAAGCTTTTAAGGGCTAAAACTGCAACGGAAACTTTTTAAATCTCCAATTTCATTTTAGAGGTAATTTAAAAGCTATGCTAAAACATGATTGGAGGATTAGAGAGAGTCAAATTATCAGGTACACATGAAATTGCCGTATTAACACCAAGCTGACCAATCAGAGAACGTTTCTACTACAAAAATTGACAGGGGAAACAACTTCGAGTAAAAAATTACGTTCCAAAATTTGCTTTCAGAATTGCGAAATATGATTTATTTACTTTAAAGCTAGATGGTTTTTTAGACTGTTAGTCATAGGCTTCAAGATACAAGTAAACGTGCCATTTTGAAGTTTGAACTTTTAACGCGACGTTTGATCTTTGCTTCCAGAACAACTAATCAGCAGTTTGTCACTTTCTCATACATTTCACCGGATAATTTCAGGAGATTGCCACCGAAATTCACAGCTGTTCACTGTGTCGCACGTTTTTTCCAGCCGCCGCACGTGTTTTATTGTTATCTGTTTTGAACATATTAGCGGTTTGCTCCAGAAACCAATTCGGAAATAATAAATTTCAATAAAATAGCCGAAGTTAAACCGTCTAAAGGTGACTCTTAAAACCACCGTGTGTCAAAAAAATTGGAGTTAAACGATAAGGAAGTCTGTAAAGAAGTCTGTAAAACCAAATCTTAATCCAGTTTTTTTCTCAGTCTCGACAGCTTCCGAAAATTTCACGAGATGTTCCAAAGCCCTACACTTTGAAGGGATATTCTTTTTTATGTCGCGTACTCAGTCCTTGACATTAATTAAGTTCATGTGAAGTATATCAAGGAAAATTTTCGGCGACTGATCGTATTTGATCGAATAACTAAGTTTTTAAAGATTGCCGTTACCGAGTGTCGTTTAGCCGGTAGGTCCTGACCGCGTGCGTGCATTAGGATGAAACAGACATGCTCTTTTCCCTACGAGTCACGCATTCATCGACATTAGCGTTATTTCACCAGTGTCAAATAGGAAAGAAAAGAGGAAATAAAAGAAAAGAAATAAAGGTTGACACAATTTAAAGGTCTGTAGCACAAGTCCAGGCACTTTATTCAATTATGTGAACCTCCTCCAACCCTGTACGTGTTGGAAAATGGTAATTTGTGCCACAAATTACCATTTTCGAACTCTTTCCAAATGTGTGAACAATTTCCATCTTCGCACTTCTAATGGAATACTCTAGTTACACAGATAAAGTTCCTGTGTGTTTTAATGACTCGTACGTGCTTCGTCAGCTTACGACTTCCTTCACCTGGGAAGCAAAATCGAGAGCTTTCTTGTTCCGTAGGCGGAGCCCACTTCAAGTAAGTGTCACGGAATGATCTATGGCGCCATTCCAAAGAGAACCCCTATTGTCTCAACTTAAAAAATATATAGATAAATATCTAATACACCATTCTAAAAGGTTTTGGTGTTTCCGGTTTAAAGGTGGCAAAGTTGCTACTCAATTAAATTTAAGAGGTTTCAGTCTAAGGAAAAACGACAGAAAAAACCCAGTTTGGTCTGTCTGGTTTGTCTAAATAACTTCTTTAGAGAGATGTTCCATAGCAACTGTTTTTAAAACCATATGAAGCACCTAAAATTGAATGATTGAGAGAAGATATGGGTTGTTGACTAAGCGTAAGGGCAAGCTACCGTTGTGATTACACGCGAAAAAACACTAGAAGGAACTTCAATTAAGGACTTGTTATTTAGCTTAGGAAGACAACGAACTACCTGAAGAATCTTAGACCTTGGAGGTTCAGTGTTTTTTTCCAGTGGGATTATTTAATTTTCACATACTTGAAAAGACTTAGTGCATTTGAATAAAGTTCCTTTGTGCACTGTTTGGCCCGTGTTAAGACCAGCAGCGTCTAGCGCACGGGCATCAGGTAACCCGAGCGGGCAAGATGGATCAGATGTATCTGTTCTTGCCCGCTCTTGTATCAGAAAGTACTTCATCTTGGCCACTCGCCGAGCCAGCTATAAAGCAAAAATTGCTCTTGCAACATTGCCTTGTCTTCTCTCTACACAACAACCGAGCAGTTACAGTACACTGATCTACAAGGAAAACAAAAAAATAACGCATACACATTTTATGCTGTACATGATTTAATTAATTCAAACCCTAATAAACATATTCCTATCATACATTTACAATAAATTTTACAATTCTACACACTTTAATAATCGTACATTTTATAAATACTTTACATCTGAGAAATAAAACGTAATTTTCGTGCGTTTATAGAGTTACAGCAACACACGTGGAGGTTTGGGGGAACAAGGATCATAAACCAACTCCACTCCCCAGAGTACAAATTTCTCACGATATTTGTACCCTTGGAAACCGGTTTAACAGGTCAGTTGCAGTCCTTGTAGTTTTCCTCTTACGCAGACTCTCTTCAGGCTCGTCACGCAATCTTTCCTGAGGAGTGCGTGACAAGCTATAAGTGGCTACTTGGCTAGTTCCTGTACGGCCTTCTCCCAGGCCTTCACGGTCAATTGATTTCGGTGACGTATCCGAGACATACGGCCGGACCACGTGATCCGAGAAAGATTGACCGAGACGAAATATCAAGATCCAGGAACTAAGCAAAGTGGCGTTACGGTTAGAAGTTAAAGTTTGTTTTAAGGAAAAACATTTTAGCGCATAGCTAGCATCGCTGCACATTTCTACAAGTCATTTTTAACGCCAAAATAGCGAGCGACTCGTACAACTACCGAAATACTACGAGTGATTACTCCATTATCTGATGATTCCAGCTCTACCAAACTTTCGTTACCGTATCTCTACTTTAGGAAACGCGGATAAAATGTTCAAAGGTTTACTCTGTTTCGTTTAAAAAATAACTCAAAAATAGAAAACCATTCAATGTTTCTTTACACTAATCAAACCGCGCGGTATATTTATCATTGTTAAAAATAATTGCACAAGCCTTTCTGGTAAAAGCATAGAATTTTGCTTACATTACCACGCAAATTGTTCCACGAGGAACTTTTTCACGGGTAAATAACTGGCAACCACTAAAGAACACCTTTCACCGACAAATCCAAGCTGTATGATAACATTTCTTGTTCGAACTTTTTCTTTTGTCAAGATTGTTCGCCTTCTCCAGCCAGTAGCACAAGCGTTGAATATTTTCCTTGAAATATCTTGGTTATTGCAGGAGCGTTGTTTGAGCAAAATGTCTTCGCCTTAATTCAACATTACATTGAAAAAGTCGGGAGCGTGATCACTTCAAACTCATCTTCGTCCTAAAGAAAACAACAATGAAGACGTGCATTTTTACTTGTCTTAAAGGAGTTCAGTCACGGTATCTTGGCCATGTGCAAAATTACCTTTGAATTGAGGGAAACCTGAAAATGGTAGTTTACTAAGATAGAAAAACACCAGAAAGATAATAATCAACCATAAAGGAACAAGGATGGTTAAGGATGGAAAAGATTAACACGGATTGCAAACGACGAACTTGAAAAATTTAGGGGAAACTTTTCAAAAGGTGCAACCCGTGACGTAGCTAAGGGCGAACAACCCAACTGGCCATATTTTCTACTACTTCTCTCTCCCCGGGTGGCAGGGAGGTCCCACGTGAGGTAAATGATCGATGTCTGTTAGGGGTGTAAATTACGGATTAAGGTGTTGGGGACAGAAAGCCATGTTTACCCAAGCCATGTTTACCCAAGCCATGTTTACCCAAGGTACATTTCACACCGTCACAGTGTGTTGGGAGTTTAAATCGGCGATGATCTCATTCGATGACAACGCTTTTATCATTATTAAGTCACTATAACGCTTATTTGTCTGTTGTGTTCTTGGTTGAAGGGTCCAATGGAGCTCAAGCCACGACCAGAATTATTCTCTCCTATTGGAGACTAATTCAGGCTCGATTACCAGCCGCGCTGTTCGGCATCGTAGGCATAACTTAAGTGAGCGGCGGAAATCGAGCCTAGGGGGACATGGGAGTGCTCCCCTTCCCGGGACTGATGTCTGGTGCATTCTTGAAGACTATATATAACAAACAAACAAACAAAAACACAAAGACAACAAACAAACAAACAAACAAGCAAGCAAGCTAGCAAACGACTGCGTTGTAGCCGTCAAGATAGCCACATTTGTTAGCAGTAACTGACCTCTTCGTCGACTTGTCTGATGCTGTTGTGTTGAAAGCAGTTCTCGCACACTCTTTCAGGGTTCATGTAACCAAACTGAGGAAGAGGGATTCTCTGTTTTGAACATTCACTGCAGAACACTTGACCACACGCTCTGAAAATACAAGAATTATTATTCGACAAGAGTCTATTTAGATCAAAGCGAATACATAGGATGAAGAATCAACGGAAAAATTTGGACGAAAAGGCAAAAAAAAAAAAAAAAAGAAAAGAAATTTCCTCATTGGTAAGAACAATAACAGTATTTGTACGAAGTAACATTTCCTCACCTGCAATGATGCTGTCCAGCGGAAATCACATCAGGAAAGTAAAAAAAATAAAACCAGTCTGTTAGCAGAATTATCATCAGGCCATCGCAACTAAGGCCCAGTTCAGACGCCGAACTTTTCATGAGCCGAACCTAATACGTTGAATTAAGTACATGAAAAGTTCGGCGTCTGAATCAGTTAAAAACGGCTATTTGAATTTGGAACGGCTCAGCCGTTCTTTCCGCCTAGCTCAGCCGGGAATTTCGGCTTTCGAACGGATTTAATTCAGACGTCGAACTTTTCATGTGCCGAACCTAATGCATACACCTTGCCTGAAAATCGCTGATGTTTCGCAGTGTTTTGGTTCAAACTAAATTAACTTCGGTGAATTAAGTTCGACGTCTGAATCAACAGGAGTACTTTTGATAATTTGGGTCGGTCCAAATTCGAATTATGTTCGGCTCATGAAAAGTTCGGCGTCTGAACTGGGCCTAAGTTATCAGACTCGCGCCCAAGGTGTCTTTTCAAAATCAAAACATGTTGATAGCAAAGTAACACACGCAAAGTAGCAGTCCTCGCGTTTCCCACTGTTTACCCTCCCCTCCCCTGCACTCATCAACACGACCAAGTCACAAAATGATACACAACATCTCACATAATACTGAACTAGGAAAAAGTTACTGAGGAACGTTTGCACTACACGCAGAACCAACGATAGTTAAGGTTCAAAACAGGAACAGCAAGGATGTACTGGACATATTACAGTGTGACTAGTCGAATAAGGCCACCTAGAAGAAACTAACCAGTGAAGACTTATACTGAGTGCAATGGGCAAGAACAAGTAACGGTGTGTTTGACGCGAAAACATAAACACTATCGACTCCTCTGCGTCATATACACTCTCAGAGATTCAGTTCTTGAGGGCGAATTATCATAATTATAAATCTCGCTCGAAAGATTTAGCTTGAAAACTAATTTTGCGACAACTAAACAAAATCGTTGAAAAGCGTACAAAATTTAGGATCGAACTAACCAAGCAACAAAACGCAAAGTTTCCTGAGGGGTTCGCAACACTGAGAGGTTTTCAATTTTGTTAAGAACTATTGTTCGTATTTTTGAATGTTATTGGTTATTTGAGAAAAAGATCGCTATCCTTTGTTCTTTAGTAACGTTGATTGACCATTAACTCTTTTCCAAGTGGCTCGGTTCGAGAAGTCGCACTGTAGTCAAATTCTCAAAATTTTATAATCTTATAAGAAATATATGGAGTCCAGTAATTAGAATTTGAGAAGTTGACCTTAATACCTTTCTTCTGAATTGTGTAAATCTCTGTTTACAGTCCGCGCATTCCCGCGCTCTATCATCCGGGACCCAAATAACTGAATCCAGCGGCTTGGTAACCACCGGCTGAAAACACCAAACACCACAACAACAATTAGTGCGATTGAAAACATCTTGTAGGAAAATCAATTAAACGTGTTTACGGATCAGTCTGAGGGGCAGTGAGAATTCATTGACACCCACCTCTCTCTTCCCCCTCAACTTACCTCCGCATCGCCGTCATCGTCCTGAATGGTGGGGTCCTGAGTTGACCAAGCAGTCTCGTCGAATCTTAAGAAGTAATCCACCCACAACTGAAGCCTTCTTGGGTTTGACACGGGAAATAACGTCTGTAAAGTCAGGAGAGACAAACAAGTTTTAAGGGATGAGCTATAGGATTAAAATAACCTACAACAAGTATGGAGCCAGCTTCTCCTACAGCACAGAGTACAAAGGAACCGTTTCCCTCGCATTTTTATGAAAAGTTATATCTCGTCCCTGGTATTATCTTAGTTATTTGTTGAAGGTATTGTCTCAATTTAGTTCTTTTATTTTACTTTCTGTGTTATACCTGCAAACTAGCGGGTGAGATTGTCCTCACAAAAGCTTAGTGTATATACACAATAAACTTGACTTGACTTGACTACCTTCTGACACAAAGCTTAGCATCACCTAGAATGTACCCTAACCCCTTTCCCGGAAAAGGACAGGGGTACCAAGGAGAGGGTATGGGAAACAACAGATTTTAACTTCTTTTACATATACACAATTAAGTCTGTCCCAAACTCCAGCTGTCTTGTCCGTAAATTCATTAAGGCCAGCCCGCCTACCTCTGTGTACTTTCTGTAGGTTGGATTCCTGAAGCTTTCTTCATCTGCTTTCAAGTGAGCCCACAGAGATACGGTCAGAGTTGGAACCGAATGCTTTTGTCTCTCGTTCACGTTATTACAAAGAAAGTTTCCAAACCTGCAACGGAGAGACACTTTGTTCAAAAGACATAAAATATACAGATTCAGATCGAGCCTGCAGTATTTGTCAGACGTTGCCTAACAACAATATAATATGACGTAAATTGACATCACGGTGACGGAAAAAGTTCAGAACTGCGCGAAAGTTCACACAATTTGCGTAATGAGAGGAGACAGGTAGATAGCAAATGGGGAAGGGAAGGAGGGAGAGAAGGAAGAAGAGAGGAAGGAAAGAATTAATTTAAAAAACAAAAACAGAACAACTTACCATTGCGAATTAACTTGTTCTGCTATTCTAACTAAATATACTGGAGTAAATTCAAAAGCGCTGGGGAACTGTTGTACAATCTGGAAGGTGGAAAAAAATGAATTAATTAGAACAGAAAAAAGAGAGAATACAGAATGACACTGTCAAAGAGCCATAGTGTCAACAGACTACGAGACAAGCTGAGAAAAATTTAAGGGCTGTTATAATAACTTGAGAAAGCATTTATTTGGTCCCAAGCACGGAACTACATGCACCCGGTGCAAAGCGCGGAAAAAACTTGGAGCGGCAAACGTACACTGGTGCCAAGCGCGGGAAAAATTAGGTAAACCAAGTAATGTCCGGTTTGTTTATCCTCCTGATTGGCCATCAAGGAGATAGCTTCAGTCCAATTAGTAAAGTACGTCGCGCCAGTTATGACAACCGAACGTTTGATCAATTTACCTGCCACACACAGTCCAAGAACTGTAAAAACACAGGTGACCGCTGACTGGGACAAGACAGATGGCCCAGTCTGTCGCGGAAACGATGACCAAATGATATCCACTCTTTTTCTATGAGAACCTAACGAAATGATTACAACAAAATAAAAATTATCAAGATTTTCGTCCGCCTGGTTCTGTGGCAAATAGCTGTGAGTGACAATTTAATTAAACAGCGAAGATGTTATGTAAAAGTAACTGTTATCATAATGTTTTCCACCTAATATCAGTTTATCGTCAGAATATAAATGCACTATAAGTGTTACTTGCATGTGATCCTAGCGTTATTTACCTGTAATCCTGTTATCGTTCTATAAAACGGGTCCAGCAGCAGCTGAGCTAGTGACGTCAGCTGTGACGTTCGATCCCAGCCGTCACTGCAGTGCACCAGGGCAGCGGCACCTTTATCAACAAACCGAGCAATCGTCACAGCGCCCTGGAACCAACAAACACGAAAATAAAAACAATGAAGATGTCTTGACAACGTCATGATGACGTCTGTATAATGAAGGTGATAATTAGAATGACGATGGTGCAAATACACACACATATAACATAACAACGGATAACGCATAACACATAACGCACTGGCGCATATCTCCCCCGTGAAGCGGCTAGGAGTATTGCAATTCCCCCTAGATGGGATGCTTGTCCAGCTTTCTGTCAGGTTGCCCTAATTAATACGAGTTTCCCTGTAACCGTTCAGGGGTGGTGAGAGTGGTGAGAGTAAAGTGTCTTGCTCAAGAACACAACACAATGACCCCGGCCAGGGCTTGAATCGGGGATAGAAATGTATCGATCGTTGGACCACTGCTCCTAACACCTACTGAAATTTAAGATCCTGCGTGGATGAAGATATTACGGTACCTTTAGGATAGATGTGATGTACGCAAGCCACTGGGTCGACTCTAGATGTGACAGCCATTTCTTCTGCGCTGAAGATTCACAGACGCCCTGCAGTCTGTACAAGCTGTCCCGTACAGCGTGAATATTTGGAATATCGAGAAACAACAGCTGGCAACCTTGGTAACGGTTTATAGTGTCCTCTGTTCCCTTGCCCTGTAACGACAAGACCACAAACGAAAGAGATCATCCAATTCGACATCAGCTAGAACGTTGAATCAAGTTTTTATAACGAGTAAAACTGTTCATGTTTTTCTACATCTACATTGGCACCCGTTGACAATGAACTTGTGAGATGTGTTCCAAAATTTGAAAGAAAAAAAAAATTGGTAGGAGTCGAGGGTCAACACGGTGAAATGCACACAATCTTTTCCCTCCCTTTCTAATTGAAAACACCCCTCAAAACAACAACAATTCCCCCAAGAAACTTTACAATCCCCTGCTTCAAATTTAAACATATGCCGATCAACTGCACGACCGTTAGACTCGATTACTAGCCGCTGTTCGGGAAAGGAGCCCACGCTGTTCCCCCGAACTCACAGCCGTGTCTTTTCGGGGAGAAATGCGACCGGACCCGAGAGAACGGCGGAAATTGAGCGGAAATCAAGCCTAGACGACCGTCGGATCTGTAATCGGCTTAGAAGTTTGGAAACTAAACAACAGGAGGCATTTTGTAGAGTTTGCAAGAAAGAGACTTCCTGAAAACCACTTTGAAACGCTTCGAGAGAAACATTTCTGAGAAGGGACCAAAGAAGACGAAGTTAGAAAAAAAAGTCTCAAACTAGAACACAGGGTGTAACGCACCTTAAGCATATTTCCTCCCGCTGCAAACATGGATCTTGCATCAAAAATAACAAGCTTGTCTGTACATTTATTACACTTCCTAGCAGTGCTAATGACAAATTCGTCGTCGACAGAGTTCTGAAAATGAACAAACCACACAGACTGAAAAACAAAGCAAATACACATTTACACTGGCACAGAAAACAATCCAACACTTCGGTCGAGTATACAGAGAATAGTTCTTAATGTTATGAGTTTTTGAATGTACTTGTATGTAGGCAGTTTACTTAACCCTTTGAATACCAACTACGCATATATGCGTAATTAATGGTCGTACTCTTTGTACCACTTGTGACGTCATCAACTTAAATGTCATAAGATTTTCTTGATAAGCAGATCGTACTGCTAGGCTAGCCCTTTCTGCACAATGGTCAGGTCTAGATATCGACGACATTCCGAAGTCGCAAATCGAAAAACAACGTTATCAGTTTTGGTGCAAAAACGGTGGTAAAATGGTCCACAACGCCTATGATTGATCAAGGTCCATTTCTAGGCTTCGCCCGTAATTAACATCCAACTTTTCACTGCAGCCAGAAAGAACATACAATGCAAAAGGTAGCCAGTGTAAAAGGGCCGAGAAAAACAGAAAGGAAAGGGCCAACAAACGAAATTGAGAACGGTTAATGGCAAAAAAAAAAAAAAAAAATTGGCTTATGCGCATGCCCGGAATTGAAGTTTTGCTCAATTTTGCGCCTATTCCTCGAAAAATCTCACCTTTTAGTAAAAAAAGCTTTTTTAGCAAAACTTAGGCTTATTTAGCGTCCTGGCAGCTAAAAAACCTGACTAAACGGTTAAAAACGGTATTTTTTGGCGAAAGTTTGGTATTCAAAGGGTTAATATCCTGCTTGTCTGAGCTACTTACAATAGTTTAATGAGGACATTGCTAACAGTGCAACCTACATGTTGTTTAAACATTGATGATGTCCACTGTAAACAGAAAAACATACTAATGAAGAGGACGCAGAGACAAGAGGACGTTCACAGACCGACTGTTAGTGTTTTACTGACATTTCTAGTGCACCGAAGAGGGATAAAAAATGACGAATAAAGCAAAACAGTCAAAACTTAAACAAACAGCAGCCCGGCGTGCATTTTCTAAGGAAAGAAACGTTGTTGCTGCGTTACCAATCATCGCAGTAGCTAATAACTAAAGGCAAATGTAATTTTTGCTTCTTTTTTGGTGTGTGTACTGATGTTTTCTGCTCAGAAGTTCACGTATGGACTGATCCATCAATTTTATGGACAATAAGACATGAAGAAAATTTCTTTCATGCAGCTTTTAAAATCTGTCGGTGAAAAATCCTGTAAAAGAACACCACAAATAAACACGTACTACTCACCTTGAAAGCAGGACCAGTCTTTGGCTGTGCACAACGCATGATGAAATTTTCTTTCTTGACATTGTACCAGCACAAGACTGGAAGACGACCCTGTAACACCATAAATACCATATTAAGCAAGCCTTGCGCCATATTATTGACAAACAATAATTCACCAGGCCCGCGTTTTTCAAAAGGTGGATAACGCTATCCACCGGATAAATCACTATCCAGCGGATAGCGCGGTTTGTTTTTTTAACACTTATCCACTGGATAGCGATTTTTATCCAGCCTTCGAACAAGTGGGGCCTTACTGATAAGCATTGACAGATCACTGGTAAACAGGAAAGTAATCTGCAAAACTGTCTCCTTTTTTTTTTCCTAGCGTATGCCGAGCGATCTTTCCCTAATTTGCATAATTTTGATTCAGTCCTTCGCGCGGAGGATTTCAGTAAAGAAAATCCGTAGTGTTACAGAGAAGCAATATTAGAAAGCAGTGGGACAACACTGGTCCAACATTGGCAAGCAATGGGCCACCACTTACAAACAGGGAGACAACATTGGAAAACAGGAAAGCAACACTGAAAGCGGTGAATCGACATTAGTAAGGGACTTAAAGGGAGTCGATCAAAGAATAGATGGATTCGGCTATTAAACGTGCTTGTATCCTTTTTATCACCCAGTTAAGACCACCTGATGATTCATGGGAGGTTACAAATGTGAAATTTGCCACACGTAGCTGATTGCATGGGAGTATGTACAAACAGAACAATTGTAACATCACATGGTCTGAATTCGGTGGCAATAAGGATGTAGACACGTTAGACGAATCCGTCTATGTACCACCTGATCAACAAAAATACCAACTAACCTTGCTTCTAAATGCAGCACACTCTTTTAAAGTAGAGTCCTGTAGACATTATACAAGACAGTTAGTAAACACAGGATGTGGCCTTAAACGAAATGATACTACCTTAAACAAGAGAGCACTGACCGATAGCAACTCTAGTCAAACGCTAGTTCTCAACTTCTTACATGTTCCAGCTTATCAGAGGAAATTCAGTCAACTGCAGACACGAAAACCACTTTTTGGACACTTGTAAATTTGTTGCGATTTTCAAACACTGCTCTGATTAATGTTTGATGAGATACATGGAATAGTACTGAGCCACTCATAACGAAGTTTTCATTTTCCGTTGTAAGAAAGTTATTAGCTTGGCAATGGATACACTGAATACCCTCTCAAGGGATTAAAAAAAATCCTAAAAACTGCTAATGACGTGTAAAACTAACGGTCCATCAAGGTTACATTAATTGCAGATGCCATTTTTCCAGAACTTCGATGCACTTTTCCCTTTGAAGTTTGACTACTTTATAGCAAGGATTTTGGCTCTAGGATCATTTTGTTTTCAGTTTTTAAATATCTCTAATGAACTGTTACCTGTATTTCAGCAGGAACATAAAACAGTGGAGGGTAGGAACTACAAAGAAGGAATGCCTGGTTGATCATACTCACACGCCACTTGTCAGAAACCTGGAACAAAAACAGGGATTATGGAGCTCTATGATATAAAAAGATTGTTCACAGCCTCTCTATTTACGTACGCGACAGAAAATTAACCAATCGGAATTCCGCTTCGCGGTCGTCCGATTTTGTTGATCACTCGTATGATTACAGACCGAACTGGACTCCACTCAGTCCTATTACCATCATTAATACACCTGCTTGAGAGGGACACTGTGAGAGCAAAGTGTCTTCTTGCCCATGAACGACATACACGTACAAAACACAAACAACAAACCAGGTGGCCACTGTGTGTCCCTCGGTTAAAAATGTTACAGGCCGGAATAGTCGATTCTCTTGGAAAGGACTGTGACCAAAGAAAACGTAAATAGTCTTCCGTGACAGTTAATTAAACAATTAGACTATGAACTCGAGATTTCTAATGAGCGATAGGTGATAAGGGTGCAGCCCGAGTCAACTATCTATCACACATAGAAATCGAGAGAAATCCAGTAATTTTGTTACAGTAACTATAAATCTACTATTCATTTAAGCGTTATCTAAATCCTCTTCACAGAGAGTTCGAAAACACGAAGAAGCGGCCACTATTTTGTTAAGAACCACACACTCACTATCTCAAACAGAATAAATAGTGAGTAGCATAGCTGATTAGAGAACGGCAGTCGTGATAATGTCATTTGTGATAATCGGTATTGACATAAATTAATCTTTTGCCCACATGGAACAGGAAACTGGGTGCGAGCGTAGTACGCGAAGGCTAACACAGGTTAGTACATTTGTAAAAAGAGACAGTTGAGAAGCTTGTGACATTCTACGGTCAGCCTTGCCAATAGCACTTTCGCATAAGTTTTATATTTATTGTGTAAATAACATTATCTGATTTATCTTTCGTTCTGTTGTTTATATATCAACCTTAAAAACCCAAAGGTGGTGCCGCTACATTTGGTCGGGGGTACACGGTCCCTATTTTTCCTAATAAGAAGTTTTTGGGGTTTACGTCTCCGGCTTTGGCGCATGTAGGATGCTGTTTGATGTATCTCTTATAATCCACTTTTTTGTAAGCTTATTGACTCAAATAAAACATATCTTGGGCTTGGCTGAACAATGCCTCAACCTTTGAGTGCGTTTGGTTGTGTAGTTAAGGCAAAACGAACAGCATTTGTGATAGATCATTAGCAGATTTATATTAAACTCTGTTATAATATGACTTTGTTTTGCACCAAATCACCTGTTGCCTGGCAAACTCTTCATGAAAATCATACACACTCCATCCACTTAGTTCAGTGTCTCTTGGCAATGCTCTGAGCAAAACGAAACAATCTCAAGTTAACGACATCAAATGATCCTAACGTAACAGAAGCCCACATCTGGCATGCATGCAGCCCAAAGCATAAGAAGCCAAGGGCAAAATTATTGGACATGTGTGAAATTATGAGAAGCAAACGATCACTTACCTTACAAAGTGTACAGATGGAGGATTATCAACAGCATTCATGGCCAGGAATTCCAATCTCTGATAAAATACACCGATGTATAAATTCAAAAATCTGAAAGAAGAACATAACAAATTTTTAACAAAAGGACATTTTCTAAGTTTAAAATACACAAATTGAAGTTGGTTGCATTAAAGTGAAATTTCTTACACCAAAGATGAGAGCCCATAATTAACCAAACAGTCACTGATAACAAGATTAATTAACAATAAATTATAATTTTACACTGACTTTAAGTGAAGTATTGTTTTCCCCTTAACCAACTGTAGTTTGAATACAAAAGCCTACCAAAATCCAACATGCCCCCCCCCCCCTCCCACACTGACTGACCCTATTATGGTAAGCAAAAAAAACATAACTGATTCTAATACTAACATGGATGCTGGTATCAGCTCAGTCTTTAGTCTCTCAACGGCATTGTTTATTGGCACTCCTCCACCAAATGAAGCAGCCAGTAATCCTGCCCCAAGGACTCCTGAAGTACCCTGGGGAACAAGCTGGGGGCCATCTGACCCGTGTGAGCTCACACCTGCAACGCTGCTACTGCTGCTGCTGCGTGATAAAATCTGGAAACTACTGCAGCTGCTCTGACGTGTGATGTTATCTGTGGAGTCATTTGCAGAGGGAGGGTCTGTTACCTGGGGTTGGCTTAGAGGCTGTCTTCCTGTAAAAGGCACAAATAGACAATAACATTTTGTTATGCCGAGTAACTACTATCGTTACACAGATAAAGTTCTGACAAACTCACCTTCACCCCCCTCCCCCTCAGAACCTATTGACTGCAGACTTGGTTCCTTTGTACCATCCTGACTGCCAGGTTGCAGAGAAGCAAGAATGGAATCTGGACTGGACTGCATGCTCCCAGGATCAGGCGGCATATAGAAGCTGTGCAAATATTGAGGCTTGTTCATGAAGATCAAGCGGATTGTGCGGAAGTCCCAACAACGCACCGTCAGAGTCTTCACATCAGAGAAGCCAGCATTGCCTCTTGCAGTCCTGGAGACAACCTAGAGTTTACAAGAAAATGAACGACATACAATTTGAAAATATGATGTATGATGAGATGCACTTATAATGTGGTTTTCAAAAAAAAAAAATTAGTTTGTTGTTTCTGCATCAGGATATTTGTGTAAGGATGCCAGTCTAAACTTGGACAGCTTTGTTCAGCCAGTTCGTGCCCCAGGGGTGTGGCCAGGGGAATTCTCTTGCACAAATGTGACAGGGGAAATCAAAGAACCCCTAAACGGTACCAGAATCTAGTTCTGTGGGCATAGTGCAAATTCACTTTCACCCCTAAGGGAAAACAACTCCAAAATGAGAGGTAGTTTGACCCTGCCATAATAAATTTTTTCCTGTTTCTTTTTTTTTAAAGATCTCTTAATGTAGGACCTTACCTTTTCATCTTCTCCTCTGTCAACTGACTGAATATTGTTGAGTGCAACTGACATGGACATATCCTGTAGTAGAAATGAATGTAAAAACTCATACATAACATTAACGTTAAGTGTTGTTTATTACCAGCAACTGATGTTCAATTTGATAGGGAGGATTTACATATAAGTAGCCTTGTATTGTCATCATTAGACAATAATTGATGTTAGAACCTTGTTTTGAGGGTGACCTAGAGACTTTTGGAAACAGAAATTTTGACAAAATCTTTTCACTATAATTCTAGAATCAATACTCTACAAAGCAACTTTCTCATATGAAGTACTTCCCAAATAAATGGGTATTTCTCATGGTTAAATACAGTTTGTAAAATATTAAATAGAGAGGACTTGTTCACCAACACCTATGCAGTGCCCTTCTCAGTTGCTATTTGTCTTGGATTTATCCAAACTTTGAGTTTCCCTTAACAAGGCTATTGCACTCTCTTGAGTCTCTTGCATTTATTATGAAATGATTTTTCTCATTAAAAACGTTGACTCGCAATACTGTAAATTCAATGCTTGGTACTCACATATGCATAGCCTGCTGCTGTAAGACCTGATAGGTGACAGAGAATGACAAGTCTAAAGACAAACAATCAGATTTGTAAATAATTCTTGGTTTTCACCAGTCATGTGATCAAAACTAAAAATCGTAACCATTCAATAAACAAATTCAAGAATCTAGGATATGATAGATGATTGCTATATAAACAACCTCGCCAAGAATCAGGTTTTTGCTGTTGTTCATTCGCCCGTTATCCGCAGAAGCGTGTCATCCAAATTTATAGAGCTTTGTATGGAGACGCCATGTTTGTGCCCTTCGGAGGGGCACAAACATGGCGACCGTAAAATAACAAAAACATCCGTCCTTGAGTTTTGCTATTGAAACGAACATTTTTACTCTAGTGCTCCGACACATTGAAATAAATGCTTCTTCTAGTGCAAGCACCGTTTATTTAACAAAAACTAAAGTGATAACTCGTCTTTTGACCTACGCGACAGTCTTTTCTGGCCGCCATTTTCATGTCACGCAACGCAACAGCTTGGAGTGCTCTGTTACAAAAAGAAGAACTCTGTCGAGCTAAAACATTGCCAAACATCACGTTCCTACAGGGCCTTTTATCTGATGAAACTAAAACCTCAGAAGGAAGGATAATTTCTAATTTTGGAATATGACTACGTCACATGAAAACCAAGAATACTTTTTTGTTATCACAAGGTAATAGAGAAGATAGCAAAATTATCTAGCATGAGAGCGTCTTATTGGGGAGCTTAAGAACCAACAGCAACGTCACTAAACAAAAGGTTTAATGAGGATAACAATGGCCGTGCATGTGCGTTATAGTTCTTGGTACATTTCTTTGCCGTCCTCTGCAAAACAACAACATTAAATGACCAAGTTCTGCACTGTCTGGAGAACGTGAATGACGACTGCTAATTTTTTAATCTTTAATATCAAATTCATCGCCATGTCCTAGATTCAGTTGCAAGATAACTTTGACAGTGACAAACAAAGTAAATTACTTTAGGGTACCGCGAGATTTGTAGGTAAAATATTAACTTATTTTTTAATTGACGTTGTCCTTGGCGTCGCTGTCATGGTTTCTCAAGCTCCCCATTGTATTATTACACATGTTTTAAACTTTATCTAAGTTTTTTACTGAAAATAACAGAAAGTTCAAGTTGCTGTTTACCTAAAATTTGTGAGGTACATTCTCCCAATACCTCTGTGTTTACTGACTTCAACTACCACATCATCAATCACCATCTCTACTCTTTCGGCCTCGCCTAAAAGAAATGCAAACATGTAGTGACTGTCATACAGTAACAATACACCCTGATGATGCCATCGATTGGCAAAAGCTTGGATTTTGACTCTAAATTTTACAGTAGTTTCAAGCCTCATTTGAACTTAAGTACTGTTATTTTGGAAAATGTCACCAAAAGACAATAATACAGATTATAGTGACTGTCTTAAAATTTGTGGACCCTAATGCTACTTCTAGAACAGGTACACTGTACATGTATTATTGATGGTAAGCTGCCCTACCTGGCAAATCAACCACAGAATCTCCAAATGCAACTGGGATCTCAAATCCAGGTTTCTTCTTGCAAAGAGAATACAGCTCATAGTCTACACACCATTTTGGTACAGGCTAAAAAGGAAACAATGATTGCAACAAACATATAAGAAAACATCCTATTCCTGCTTCTTAACCAAGCATTGTCTATCTTTGACTAACAGACACTGGTGTAGAGAAACAATATTTAAAGAAAGGACTTACAAAAGCAAGGAACAAATTTGATCTAAAATGCATGGTGACGCCAGACTACTATAGAGTGTTTTCACATGACATAACCATAGCCATATTGGTGTCTCCAAACAATAAAAAGGTGGCCATGTTGGTGTCCCAAACCAATACTTTGGGAGTTGAATTATTTTCTTCTGTAAACACTATCTTTTGTTCTGAGCAATAAATATGCATGGCTGCTTGCCACATGAGTGGAAAAGCTCCATACATGTACTTAGCTAAAGGTATTTACTTCAGACAAGAAAATACAGTCATGTGCCCACAAGTCTAGCTGTAGGCAGCTGTTCCATTCTACACTATACTTGAGACTGGCTTGTGCAATACAGATGAGTTACAGGTAGGATGGAACAGCTGTCCACTAGTACTACAGACACTAACTTTAATTTGTACCTGTGAGGCCGTTAGGGTTAATTCCAAAAATATTTCACCATGTACATTGTCTTTAGCTGATCCTCTTCCCAGGGGATACCAACGAGCAGTGGTTTCTTCTGACAGGAGAGAGAGTGGGATTTGAACTCGTCCCATGAAGTCGTCACGATTCAGTGTGTCATAATCCCACACATCAATCTGTATATAGTGCTGAAGGCAGCAGCTGATTGCATTCTCAACTAAAAAAATAACACAAATAATATCTACATTTATTTTTTCTTCAGCTTCTTAGCAGTCTGGAATCCTAAATAATTGAATCTGATTGGCTAATCGTGCACTCCAGCGGTCTGGATATTCGCATCCAGACCCCAAGTATACACCGCTCTGAAATTTCCAACTTTGGCATCTAAGTTTCAAGACAAGCCTTTTGTCACACCGTAAACAACATAAAAAGTAAACATTCAAGACAGAGTGAGGGAAACAGTGCAATAATCACTTTTTGTCAAACACACTCGTACACCAGATTCGAACTGAACAGCTTTAATTAAATTCAAAATCAAACATGTTATTTGCTGGCCTTGGTCAGTCTGTATTGGGAGAAACTGTGTAGCTCAGTCTTGAGTACAGCCCTTGGCCTGTGGCCTAGAGCTGTACTCGAGACCTCGGTTATAGTTTTTCCCAATACAGACCTCCTGGCTGGCAAATAACATAAATCATATATTAATTTTAAACAACATGTCTAGAACACATAGTAAATACACTGGGTACAATCAAGTAAGGATTACAGGCCTGGTGGTGACCATTAGTTGATACAGTACCAGTCAAATGTAAGTTGACAGCCTTAACTTGAAAATAAATTTATTATTCTTTGATACTGCATGTTATCAAGAATTGAGAATTGTAATGAGTTTCAAGGTTTGAGTTTCCAGTTTCCAAGTAGCAGTTTCAAGATGCTTGGGGACTGCCTAGCAGGTCCAGTCATTTTCAATGACTACCAACTCACTCTTGGCTGATACTGTATGTTGGATTACGGATCCCCTGGGAAGACCAGGAGCAAGACTGGCTGGGTTCCAAGCATTGTGCTTTTAAGCTAGAGGACTAACTACCACAGTGTGCATTCACCGACATTGTAACCAAATAATAAGCACAGCTATAAAGAAAGATTGTCATAATTTACCAGGTTCATTCTGCATCAGTTGGGGCACACCACTGACTTCAAACTGCAGTGTCTCATGCCAAGTTGGGCAGACAGTGCTATACTGTACAACAGTGCGCTGTTCTTGATTTCCGACAATCACTACACAGTATGGATCAGACTTGCCTGTTGGATCCATGACAGGGAGGTTTCGCCCTTCAACAACTGCAGCACAAGCCATACTTGTTAGCAAGTACCAGTACTCTCTAACAAAGTTGCTTTTCTATAGGTAAGGTGAATTATAACCTGAAATAATACCCCCCTCTCCCCCCCCCCCCACACCTCCCTATTTTGAGACGCTTCTCCCTTTTCTTCTCTCTTTCCAAAAAACAAAGTCTTATCAGTAACCTCAGAATATGTGTTAACTATCCAAGAGCAATGAGTGTTACATGGCTGTATTTGCAGGCTTAGGGTTACGAGGAATCTGATCATTGATTGGTGCTGGTAACAGTTAAATTCTGCAGTGTCAGGATATGGCTTGGAAAATTGCAGCTAATAGTACCTTCTCTGGATGGGACACTTGTCCATCACAGAGACCCTGTTAGGGGTAAATTCTGACATGCGACATGGCCTTGAAATGGCGACATGAGAGCTATGAATTGGCGACAAACGGCAGACTACTCCAGCAAAATTGAGAAAGCGACACCAATGGCAAGAAAGAACGACAACGAATTTCAGAACTGAGAATGCAGTGATTGCTTTAAACATCTGAGTCGAAGTGATGATGTATTTCCAGAGTTTTAAATGTGTTTTCCTCTCTCACAAGCAATGTCGACGGGTCGTGAAACCCAGGCTTTCTTATATATGCTGAAACGTCCACATCAAATAAATCGAGTCCATCATTGCCAAGTATTTTTTCTCACTCTCAGCTGAGTGAGCAGTGCCCTGAAATGACTAAAAACACACTTAGGGAAAAAGGAAAGAGATATTCAACCGTCTGCTTCATACTTTTATTAGTGGGTAACCAGTAAAAGAATATGAAGCTGTAATATCAACAAATGGCATTACGGAAGGAAAAGAGAGACAGGGGAAAGCTGCCAAGGTCTTCTCGTCTTCAGCAGCAGATAAGGGTTATACCAAATTCAAAGGAAGATTATAGATAGGAGAGATTATCTGATTGAGGCCGTTGAGATTTTGAGTTAAAGAACGGTTGTTAAACATAAACATGGTAAAAATAGTCATAGGTTCGATTGTACTTTAAGTCCAAATACTGACTGGAAAATGGCTGAAAATAGTAATTCCAAGCGTCTAAATTTCAAAATTTCCCGGGGGACCATACCCCCACATCCCCTAGGAGGTTAGCAACTTCAGCCCTCAAAAGTATGCCCAAGCCCTTAGAAAGCATGCCCCCAATATGCCCCCCAGCATGCCCCCAGCCCCTTACAAAATTTTGAAAAATTGAAGTAGCTAAGAAGTCTTTTCCTTCATTCTGAGTCGAAATGTAATGCTTTAAAAGTAACCATCAAGTAATCATTAAACCCACTGACCAGAGAAATCCTCGCTCTGCATAAGAATTCTACTGCTGAAAAGTGTTCAAAGCAAGTGCAAAACATACAAGGAATAAATTATATCCAAAGAGATACTTAGTTATATATGTACTTGACTAAAACAGCAAGGAACCTTCAATGCATGAGAAATAGTTTCAGCGTGAGAGCGCAAGATTGAATTCCTTTGCGTGAGCCTCGTGCTCAGTGTGTGAGACTTGAGAGCACTGTGTCGGGTTTTTTTTTTTTTAATAAACAAAGGTATTACAATGTGTTATAGGTGTAGCTTCGTTTTAATTGAACAAGGTCAAATTTCCTGACACAACTCCTCAGAGATGAAATTCCGACAGGCGACATAAGAATCTTGCAAAATGCCAACATGGCTGACGGCGAATTTCAGACAGGGGACATGGGTACCCCCCTAACAGGGCCTCATCACAGGTGATGTTATCCTACTTTCATAAATCCTGCTTGTAATAGACTTCACTTTGTGCTTCAAAGGCTAAATCATACATGTATATCACATGAAACACTTTTACCATTCTGTAATTTGGCAACCTCTACAGTATCAATAGGCCACATTTGATATATCAATATTCATACATGGCGCAGAGGCATTGGGGTCAAAATTGTAATTTTTTAAAGTTTCTTTTGTCTCTCAATTCCCAAAAGAAACTTGGATACAAAGAAAACAACACCAAATATAGAGGTTTGTCCTGAAAGCCTCAGAGCCATCTTAGAATATTGATGTATCAAACGTGGCCTATTTTTATATCCAGAGTTACATGTATCTTAAAATAAAACAACTGTTAGCATTCATTAATGCAAGGAACAAAATAAAAATACAGGAAAAAATCAATTTGTTCAGAAAATAGGTCCTGAATGGCCAAAATTATTAAAGGAAGAATTGGGAACAAAATTGATCCAATACTGGTAACTCTGAGTCTACAAAATGGTCCACAGTCTTGTAGTGCATGAATAAGAATGAGTTTTCTGCTACCATGGCCCATGGTCCCCAATTGGATAAATAAGGACAAGTTTGAGACTGCCTGCCACTGCATTCCTCAGTCCAGTGGAGAGGAATTTGTGCTGTTTTTTTTTTTCTTTTAAATAGCTATGTGGTTTCATTCTCTGTAATTGTGGGATTATTGAGTTACCAACTTTCAATTTCATTCTCATTACCATTATCATTCTTAAGAGCTAACCATGAGAAAATGGGGTGCAAACCTTCCCTGGGATGGATAATTTGAAAATGCCATGATACACTTGTGTTTTTTATTGACATTGACTGTTGGACTGTAGACAATATTAATGGTGTCACAAATTGAAGTTATGTTTTCAGAGTTGCCAGGTGTTGTAAAATTCAACCAAGAATTTAAATAATAACCCATCAAGTTAAAAAAAAATTCCTCATACCAATGGCCACTTATTTCAAAATAAGCTTAATAATTGTAAGTAACAATTACACACATGATGGATGTGCCATGTAAGTTTGAATATAGGGCTAAAAATGGTTACAACAACACACAAAAATGCGGATGTGTCAACACAGCACCGTATATGTCCTTCGAGAAGTATGTTCTATTATGCAAGTATAAAAACATAAATTAAAAGCGTATTGTTGTCAGATGGCTAAACATTCAATAGAATTCTGACTCTAAAGTGTCATTGTGGAAACAAAACGTCATTATTTTCCAAACAGTGGGTGAAAAAGTGTCTTCTTTTGAAAGAAAACAGAACGTCATTTAGGTGACGCAACTTGATAATTCTAACCATCACCATAAAGATAACCATGACTATTTAACGCCCATCGCCATAAACACTGTGCTGAAGAAACGCTTCAACCAGAAGCTAAAAGCTTCAGTTCTCGTAGTTTGAGAAGAGGAATGTTAGGTCCCCAGAACCTTAGCAAGTCTTTAAGAGTATTCATATAGAACTCGCACCTGTGATTGTAAGTAAAGCAGCACCGATCCCTCTCTTGCGCTGCTCGTCCAACAGGCTAGCAAGGTTTCTGGAAGCGCTCGCGAGGGGGGCGCCATCTCCACTGTCACTGCTACCCGTGCTTGGGGTACCACTTGGGACATAAAACATAGCTATTGCTTCACACAACGACGAACGTAACAGAGGTTTCCAAAATACACAAGGTTCCCCTCCTAGTTCGGATCATTGTCCTTGAAATTGAGCCAAAACCAGCCAAAATCAGCCAAAACACAAGGGTATGTTTTTGTCGTGACCCATCGTGACGGAACGCGACGAAACTGCTTCGTGACCTCAGCTGTGAACCGGAACAGCGGTCGCTGCCAAAGGTTCAAGTTCCAGTCTTTTTCGATTGGGCCAAGTAATCAAAATGGCGGATAATGGGAGCGGCGTTTGTAGCCCGCCATTGTTTTCCTCCTTAGAAAAGGTTTATTTCGCTTCTACAGCAAAGGCAACTTCCAGGTAAGGGATCGGAGTTTACGTTTGTCACTGCGGAGGTATGCATTTCGTCCTGGATATAAATCCAGCAGCGCAACAATAAGATTTTACTACTTCCGGCTACGGGTCAGTTTTCAGCTTCAGGTGACCAAGACCTTTAGTTGAAGGAACGGGTAGCTAGAGAAAGCTGATTAGTTAAATTCTCCAAGAAAGAAGATACGAGTTTTTCTTCACTGAAAATTATGGCTGATTGTGAATTAATTCTCGCACGTGTCGCCCTCCTGCTCTGTTTAAGCTATGAGCTTAAGGCTTTATAATTTTACATTAGTTATCAAGTGTACACTAATTCAAAATTACACAAAATAGGCTTTAAAACAGACGATCTATGTTCATTTTGCAAGGCAGAACCGGAAACTTTATACCACCTACTTTATCATTGCTCCTTTGTTAAACGATTCTGGAGTGAGTTTCAAGGTTACTGGCACCAAATCTCAAATCAGCAGGCTCATCTTTCCCTCCAAGATGTTTTATTTGGAATATTATCCAAACCATGCCCTTTACTCAACTTACTGAACTATTTTATAATCATTGGTAAACTACTTATATGGGACTGCAGAAGATGCCAAATTCAACCCACAATTCAAGGATTTCGTACTAAAATTGCCATCAAATATGAAACGGAAAGTAAGATCAAAAAGAAAGATTATTTTAAAAAAAAGTGGGTACTAATCCCAAATTAATTTATGTATTATTTCATTTTTTTTGTTAATCACGTAGATGGCGTTATTATTATTTGAACTTTTTGAACAGCATGACAACTGTAACTGTTTTTTTTGTTTTTTTGTTTTTGTTTTTTTTCTCTTTTTCTTTCTTCTTTTTGCATTGTTAAAAGCACAAAGCTAATTAAAATATTCTCCCTTCTGTTGTATCTCTTAATTTTCAAGCTTTGTAGTATTGTTAGTATTAATTTTTGTGAGCAATGTAATCGCGTTTGTATATTTCATGTGAATAATCTATTAGTAAATAATCTCGGTACTGTTAGTTAATATATAAGTGTGTTCCTCATCATTGTATATTGTAGAGTTGTTATCGTAAGCTAATTATATATTTATTTTTGATCGTAAGTTAATTGTAGATATTTTATTCTTCTGTAAGTAACTTTAATGTAAGTAACGTATGTCATTGGTAAATTAAAAAAAAAAAAAAAAAAAAAAAAAAAAAAGTGAAATCATGTGATGATTTAACTTAAGCCTAAAGTAGATCTTTCAATATTGATGAGCATTTTTTTTAAGAACTATTATGGTTAGCTGTTGTTGGCAAAAACCTGGATGAAGAGACAAATTGTCTTATTGTGCTGTGGGTTAGTCAAGTGATTTTGCAAGGTTGCTGTGCCTGTTGTGGGTGTATGTCTAGGACAATTCTAGAGTGGTAGGATTATTTGTGATTGCTGATGCTGAATGCTGATTCAGTTTCTTTCTTTTCTTTGTTAATTGTTATCAGCGAGTACATGTTTATTTATTGGCATTTTGTTATGTGTGGCTGTTTAAGGGAGGTTATCAAGATGGGGGGTGTGGTCGTGTACCCAGCTCTAAAATTTTTCCATTATTCATGTACCACACATTTTACCTGTTCTCTGAAAACTTAATGCCTATAAACTGCCTTAGGTTTGTTGTCTTTAAGTGACCAGCTCACTGTTGTTGTCTTCTTTTGAGATTTCACTTCTCATGATATTAAATTCACTATTGTTTTAATCTTCATAAAATTTTGGTTTCAGGACACAATGTAGCCTTATTTAAGACAGATTATACTCGATGCTAGTCATGTTATTCACTAGTTACCGGTAAAGGTTTTATCTTTATTTTTGTAGATATGAAAAGATCAAAGGAACATTTTTAAACAAGTATGGTTCTCCTCCTGAATTCTATGCCAGAGCTCCAGGGAGAGTGAATATTATTGGTAAGCGTTGGTTATTCTGCTATCCTATGAGTAACTGTCTCTTGTTTAGACTGTCAGACAGAGATGATTAACACAATTATTAGTTTCTGAAGGAACAGTTAGGCTGCATTGGCAGGCAAGTGGAGCATAATGTCATAATGGAAACATCACCTTCACAAACTTGCTACAGCAGGGCAGCAGAAAATAGCACTCTCGCATTGTCCAGGACAAGTTGATTTTCCTTCTGGGCATTTGAGCGACTTTTTATTCTTTTTTGCCTGTTGGGTAAGGGATCAGGCAAGTTATCAGCCAAGTTAAGACTTTCCCAGGGCAAGCAAAATTTTGAGAGCAACCTGTCCCCAGGGCAAGCTGAAATTCAAGTTTTTTCAAGCCTTGTAAACAGCGATTAATTATAATACCATGATAAATTACTGCTGATTAACCTTTGCCTCCTCAAAAGCCCTTGTCCAATTTATTTCGCTGTTATTACTGGCTGTAGTACATTTCTTTGATTATACTGAGAACTCTTAATTATCATTATTACTGTTTGCAGGAGAACATATAGATTACTGTGGCTATGGAGTATTACCAATGGCTGTGGAACAGGATATTGTGATAGCCGTAGCACCTAATGATCAGAAAACACTCAATATATCCAATACATTCAATGATTTTCAGTAAGTGACCACTGCCTCAAAACAGGATCTAAAAATGTATCACACTTATTATTTTCTTTTCCTCTGATATCTCTGTGAAGGTTGAAAGCCAAGAGGAGAGAGAAAGAGTCAGAGCTTACAAAATTAAACATAAACCATGAGATTGATGTAACTTAAAAGTTTGATTATTTTGCTTTAATTTTGACAGAGATTTTAGTACTAGCTGTGAATATTACAAAATTGATGGGAAGGAGTGGTACCACTATTTCCTCTGTGGTTATAAGGTATGAAGAAATTTATGATTTATGTACATGTTTTTAGAGCAGTTTACTTTATAATGGCTTGTTCCAGAAAATATCCACACCCCTCCTACTGGTTTTTTTTAGTTTGAACCACCCTCCCATGCCATTAGAAATACTAAATTTGGTTCATACTTTCCTTTAAAAGTCTTAGTTTGCTTTTGAGACCTCTCCCTCCTTGCCATTTCCAATAACCCTCCTTTGGGTGGGTAATGGGTATTTTCTATAGCAAACATATTCCTGTGTGAAATAAAATTTTGTAATTTCCACTTGCCGGTAACTGAAATCTAAAAATATTAATTCACCTCCAACTGATTGCTAAGTGAGAAACGCAGTGGCCTCATGGTTAATGCACTCGACTCTGGATCGAGCAGTCCTGGCTGGGGACATTGTGTTGTGTTCTTGGGCAAGCCACTTTACTCTCACAATGCCTCTCTCCACCCAGATGTATATGAAATGGGTACTGGCAAATTCAGTGCTGGGAGTAACCCTGCAATGGACTAGCATCCAGGGCGGAGTAGAAATATTTCTAGTCATTTCATGCTACAGAAACTGGGATAAGCTCTGGCCTGATAAGCCACTTGGCTTGTATGCAGACTTAACCTACCTTTACCACTGAATCCTATGCATTTCGTTTGCCATTAGTTACAAGAATTCTGTGGTACATCAAAATGGACGGCACTAAGTCATATTAAAAGAGTTTCATCTATATTCTCAGCTAGCCAGTACACCCTCTCACTATGCAATCAGATTGAGGTCTAGAAAACCTGCTGGATTCACTCTGGTTCTGCTTGTGTATACTGGCAGTTCTCCTAGAACTCAAGTGTGCTTTTTTTCCTTCATAGCAGACCCTGTTTGCATGGAGGCAGGGTCCCCTTGGTAACTGGGCTACCCAGCCAGGAGGGGTAAAACATAGCAGGACAATGTTTTGACATTGTCAGGTTTTATTTATTTTAATTCTTGTAGGGACTACTGGACCACATGAAGATTACATCTCCAGTAGGCTTGAACCTTGTTGTGGATGGAACTGTACCAAAGGTTTGAAATCTTATTCCTGGGATCTTCTTTTTATAAACAAATCTGACTTGTTATTGAAATCTTCTGCAAACAATTTTTCAGTGTTTATGACAGGCAGGCAACAACTGTTAGGATTGTAGGTACATGTGTGCAATGTGTGCAGACATATGGGTTATTGACCAAGTGTGAGGTCAAGATGGTTGGATATTGGTCAAGTTCTCTTTTTTGCGTGTTTATGGAATGAGACAAAGTCAAGGTCCATAAACTCACAAAAAAAGAATGGGGTCAATATCCAGCCATCTTGACCGAACAAGCTTCTTCAATAAAGAATTTATTATATGGCTTTCTTTTGGGACATAGCAGGTAGTTCCAAACGGGTAGGATAGCTCCATCTTGCCTGATCAGGTAGCCAATCACAGTGCAGGATTTGGTTTATCTTGCCTGCTCATGGAGCTGGCAATATAAGAAAATGCACTTTTGGTGGATTATGTTGCTGTTATTGTGTGCACGTATTGCTTTAATGAATAATTCTCCTAAGTATCATTATTTTACAAAGCTCTCTAAACCCCTAGCTCTTTTTCTGTTTACTTACATGTATCTTGACGAAGAGTGCAGGGTTGTCTAGTTCGTCTGCTCTGGTCTGCTGCTCAGGACTGGCAACAGTTCATGCTAATGGACTTGAACTGAGTAAGGTATGCAACACAAGTCAGTAAGGCAGAAACCATTTTACTTTTCATTACCCTAACATTCACTTAAATTGCTTAGTTAAACCCTTCCTTCCTTTGTGAATTTTGGCTAGGGAAATCCCAGCTGTCATTTGCAGGGGTTTCATTTATGTTTTCAGCAGGACTATAACTTGCTTTCACAGGTGGGCAAAACTACTTGAACTGATCTTCTTTATAAGAACAACTTTCTGCTAGATGAAAGTGAAGAATGATCGTTGCAGTAAATTTTCCAATTCAAGCAACTGGAAAGAAGAAGCCTGAAAAAATCAGGGCTTCAACCGGATTCGAACCCGTGACCTGCGCAAATAGCGGTATTCGTGAAGGTTATGGGTTCGAATCCTGTTGAAATCCTGATTTCTTCAGGCTTCTTCTTTCCAATTGGTTAAATTGGAAAATTTACTGCGATGATAATTCTTCACTTTCATCTACAACCGCAGTTCCTATATGAATTATTTCATATATACTTCACATTATTTCTGCTAGATGGTCAAACCAGGCAGATAAAATCATCCCCAAATTTGCCTGGTGTCCAGCCTGGAATAAAACCCCTGCATTTCTCTAGTCCCTTAGATGTTGCTGTCTTAAGATTCAGTTTGTAACACTTCAAAAATATGATATAGCCTTTTTTGTGCAATCAGTCGCCAAGGAGCCTCACTCTTGTTAGTTTACTATGCTTGCCTGTGGGAGGATTGGGGTGCAATGAATTCAGCTTTGACTTTCTCTTCCAAGTCCTTATATAAATAGGATTTCTTCTGCTTTGCCACCCATGTGAAAAGAAATTCTTGTAGACCACGTAGTCAGAAGTTGCCTTCTATTAAATAAACCATCTGCAAGGCTGTGAGCATTTACCTTGTCAAACTAACTCATGTCATTAATTAGCTGTTAAATCATCGTCATCATCATCATCAACTTAAAGTAGCCGAGAACTGACATTAATGCACATCCACACACATTGGTGTCTGTACATGCACTGCAGCACCCATGCAATGTCCAAAACATTTGTTTTTTAAATTAATTATATTTATTTGTATAACAATTTACATGTACAATATAGTACAGCATATTTACAAAAAAATAAATATATAAAAATAAATTACAAAATAAATTACAAAATAAAATACAAAAGAAACAGGCGATGCTGGCTACAATCTAAATTGCAAACTATTACAATTTGTTTTATAATAGAAATTATAACATTTTTGCTATTTTCTTTGAATCCCATAGCATGAACTTGCAGAGGTTTGCACGAAATGTGAACGTTATATTGGAACTGAAGGTGGAGGGTAAGTAGCTAAAAGCATGTGAAACATGCTGAGAAAATAACTGTTTTAAATGAGCAAAAACTGAGAGAGAACTGTGGACTTTTAATTGACATATGAACCACATTAAGGCAGCCAAAGCAGTGATTACATGTGAAGGATCACTTTTAAACTCATTTAGCCTCAAGTCCGTGAAGTTCAATAGTTTGCCGAATGACTTGATCATCTGAAAAAACGTTTTGACTTTGAGGCACATAGACCGTTTTTTCTTTTGTTTTTAAACGAGCCCAGTTTGATTTAAATGAAATTAGGCGTGTCTAAAACTCATTGTCATAGAAAGGTTTTACGGCATTGGGGCTCGGACGCAAAGCCGCAAAATATTAGGAATGGCGTCCACATGGGAGCGGTAGAAAATGAATGAAATATTAAAGTAGAGTGTCGTTGATGCTGATAAAAATGTAACCGTTTTGTTGTGTTTTACAGTATGGACCAATCCATTTCATTTTTGGCTGAACCAGGAACAGTAAGTAAAACGATTTCTCAGTAAAACTATACGTATAAAAATACTTCAGTACTAAATGTAACTCAAAATATTGTTCATCTATGCGTCAAACTTTTCATGCCAATTAACGTGATTTATGTATCAGTGGACACTAAGAAGCACTGAAAGATAACTTTATGTACATGCAAGTAGTTGACTTGCCACTGAGTTAATTCTCCCTAACACGTAATTCTCCAGTTACCGGTCGTTTAACTCCCAAGTCAAGTAGCACCCTAGCCGGTTAGCCCCTAACCAATAGTCGATTAGCCCCCATCCACGCTTAAAGAACGAGAAATAGACAGTGTTTTCGATTTCTGGTTGGGGACTAAACGGTCAGGGGATAATCAACTTGGGGGCCAAAGACCTGATACCAATTCTCCTTTGATGTTTTTCTTTTGCTTGTTTGTGACTTTATAGGCTAAGCACATCGAGTTTGATCCCATCAGGGCATATGACGTCACTCTCCCAGACGGTATTGTGTTTGTGATCGCAAATAGCTTGGTATGTATTTTAAGCTGGGTTTCTAGCGTTGATGCAAAATAATGTAGTTCTTTTACTTCAGAGAAGTCTAGCTCAGACAAACCAAATGTGTTCACCGTTTCAAAGCATTGCCACAATCCCTGCGGCTATTAAAATTCTCACGTCATTTTTCGAACGACTCAGGACTTTCATTTTATCAGATGTTAAGTTCCGCGCAACTTTTATCGCAACATCTAGTGTTACACTTTTCTGCTCCCTATTGTTCTTCTTATTTTTAGCAGAAAGTTGGGCTTTTCTTTAGTACTAACTTATCTTCCCTATTGGGGATGCTAAATGCATGGAAAGCGCGCGATTTTGTGATACATGGGTCCTCTTTTATGGTCAAAGCTTCCAAAAGGCTTGAGAGAATTGCCAAATGTAGCAACGTTTAGGAATAAAATAAGAAAATTGGACCTTTCGGCTTATCTAAGTAACAACAGCAATTGCTGCAACCTGTGCGGACAGTAAATTTTTTCGCCCGAAATAAGAGGCCTCGCTCATCTATTAAGAAGAGAGGACGAATATTTAGAATTTCAAATGTACATTAATATAGAATTTTAGAATGTTAAACTTTAATTAATATAACATTATAATTAAGGCGTTTCTTAGGACAACATATACTCTTTTATTTCCTTTCATTGTTTGCCAATATTTCAATTTTAATTTTTTAAGAGAATCCTATAATACTGTTAATGAAAATTTTTAGGTAGAGTTGATACAGTGTCCCCAATTAGCCCACATGGGCTAAATACTTTGACACTTAAATAAGTTCTTACTAACTTAAAGTACGCGATTAATTTAAATCTGAATCAAAAGACCGTTATAGATGCTAAGGTTGTTTATATGTAGGTGGAAATGAAGAAATCTGCAACAGCTGGGACGCATTTTAACGCCAGAGTTGTAGAGTGTCGGTTAGCGGCCAAGGTATGTTTGTCTAACTTTGACTAAAGACGGAAAAGAAACTCGATGTTGTAAGTGACCAAGCTTGAGTTTCGGGTGTCTTCCTGATGTCGAGCACTCCTGAGGTACGACTCCGTAAAGAACGGCTGAAATGTGAGGGCCGATAGAGACCTTGTAGAAGGTCTCAGCATAAAATAAAATAAGTAAGAAAACTCCACCGAAGAGGAAATATTACGCCAGAATAAATTCTCAAACACTCTTCTGTCCCCGGCGAGGATTGTTATTAAAGAAACTGTTATGGAACCAAGGTTATGAATTTACCTCCGCTTCTTTTCACCCATAGGTGTTGGCTAAAGAAAGCGGCCTGGATTGGAAAAGTGTGCGACGTTTGAGTGAGGTACAGCAAGGCAAAGAAAAGAGCTTGGATGAAATGTAAGCTGTGCGTAGTTAACAATGCGTCGTTTTAATTCAAATGAATCTCAAATGAACAGGTGTTTTCAAATCAAATGTGGAATATTTATTATTGTGATAGAACTGATTCGAGTAAGAATGTAACGTATGTTTTTTTGTTCGTGTTTGATACAGGGTACAGATGGTCGACTCATGTCTTCATTCAGAGCCCTACACAAAGGAAGAGCTTTGCAAATTTTTTGAACTCTCGGTATGTTGATAGAACAAAACCAGGTGCAATTTGTGCCCTAGTCTCCCGGTCTTGTGATTTCTAAAGTAATAACTAGCCTTTCTTAAAAGGCCCCAGCAAACCAGGGGCCCGTTTCTCGAAGGTCCCGAAAATTTTTCGCACCCGGAAAGCCATAGCAATATCTGGATTACAGAGCTGTTTTATTCACATATTCACATATTCTTAACACGATCAGTGGTTCTCTTCATTCAAGAAGTTTCAAGCGTATACGCTTCTCCATTTTTAGATACAGATGAGCTAAAAATGACTTTTCGGGCCCGAAAAGTTTCCGGGACTTTCGAGAAACAGGCCCCAGGAACCAGTTGTGTTTCCCAAAATTATTTCATTAGCGTGCAAATTTGTTACGGAAGGAAAACATTTTTTTGTTTTGCGCAAAGACGCTGAAATAAAATTTTCATCCGCAACAAATGCTTGGCTAAACTTTGAAGTGGTAACAGTCTGGTAACAAGCTTTGTAAATACGAGCAGATAAATATTTGCTGTAACCTCGCTAGAATTAGGTGCGCCCGGCCTCTTGGTTACAACTCAAGTCATTGCTTTTACATTGTTTTACAGGAGGAAGAGTTGATCAACCAGTGCATGAGTCCCTCAACTGCGGGTGTAAATAGCTTTAAACTTCACGACCGAGCCAAGCATGTCTACTCTGAAGCGTCTCGAGTGCTCAAGTTTAAAAACGTCTGCGAGGAAAAACCTGCTAACGCTGTTCAGGTAAGGACAGTACTACTGAAAATTGGAACGAATCCTAAAATAGTCGCCACTGATTGTGCTTTTGGGGCTGTTTTAATCAATAGGTGGTTTCCCTGTTTTCAAAGATTTCCGATACGAAAACCAAGAAAAAGTCTTCAATTAGAAAAACCTCCTCTTAAAGGTGGTGGTTGTTGTTGCATTTTGTTTTGTGGCTGTTTTCCCGCGGGTGCCACCAGTCGAATGTTTTCCCGCGGATGGCAACAGTCGCATGTTTTCTCGCGCTTGGTGCCGTTTGCGTGCTTTTGCTGTGAGCTCTGATTCAGTGGTGCATTTCGTTATCGCGGCGTTTACTGTGATTGGCCAGATGTGATGACTTTGTTTTCGGTTATTTTCCGTGAAAACTTTTGTTGTTGTTGTCTTGTTTGTGATTAGGTTCTGGGAGGCCTGATGAACGAGAGCCACGACAGCTGTAGTAAGATGTACGAGTGCAGTTGTGAGGAACTCGACCAGTTGGTGAATCTCTGCAGGTATTCATTCAAATAGTCCTTACCACCTAATATACTCTAAAATAAACATCAAAAGGGACGGTAATAACTGTTTTTCTTACCTTATTAGAATTTGAAGCTATAATTGCGTGAAATCATCAAATATCTTTTTTCTCATGAAAATAAAAGACCTTTCTGGCCACTTAGAAACAAGTCTTTGCAACATGAATCACTGTATTTTTCAGGCAAGCTGGCGCAGTTGGTTCCAGGCTCACAGGAGCGGGATGGGGCGGTTGCACAGTATCACTGGTACCTGTTGACGTCATCGATGATTTCATGAAAAAAGTGCATGACGGGTACTATGCCGCTGACCCTGAGAAACTTCAACGAGTATCGGAGAGTCTGTTTGTTACTCAGCCAGGGAGTGGTGCGGCAATATTAAAGCTTAACTAACGGATAATTTTAAAGATTTATGGGAAGAGAACGTAGAGGGGTAAAAGATTTTTTTAAGAGACACGAGACAGTCTATTTGTTCACAGAGAAGTTAGTTTGGGTTTTTATTTTGTCAGTTTTCTTTCAGTAGAACTTTAGGCAGGTAGACATGCATGTAGGTATGTAGGTAGAGTTTTGTTTTCTTTGCGAATATTCCAGAACGTCATTAAATAGAAGGGCATTTTTCCTTGATGAGGGCATCAGGTTTATGTTTAAGGCCCCGCCAGTCCACACTACGCCGGAGAAATTTGAAAACGGGGTTTTCACTCTGAAAACGCAGCAAATGTTTTCCGTTCACACTTGGTCGGGAGAAATGTGAAAACGCAACAATCACCAGTCGTTTTGGAATTGCTTGAGGAAAGCTCTGTTTTTGTCACGGATTAGTGTGGACGGCAGGCCTAACCGTAGAAATAAAGCTGCGTTTTCAAATTTCTTCGGCGTAGTGTGGACGAGACGTAAAGGTTAGGAGCAGATTACGGTTAAGACGTGGTATAGGAGTTTGTTTGAATTATCAGCCCCAGGAATTTGATTGATTTCAACAAAAGCGGTTTTCTGATGCCATTGAAATACAATTTTGTTTTCGCTGTTTAATTGGTTTTCTTCGTTTACTGTTCGTGCAACGTACTCAGCCAATGAAAGAAAGGATGGAGAACCTTTTAGCCAATCAAGTCCAAGCTAAAACCAGTCGTGATTGGCTTAGTAGTTTTCCCGCGCTTTCTGTTGAAGATTACGCTCAGTCTATGGCACGACTTCCTAAAAGAAAACTGCTCTATGATAGCCTGTCAATGATCTTCATAAGGAAACTACTCTTTACAATTTAGGACTTTGAATTCCATAAAAGAGGCAATTTAAGATTTTTAAGTTATTAGAGAAAGCTATCAAAGATGGTATTGCAAAAAGGCTTTATTGCCCTGTTTTTCATTTTTTATTCGTGAACGTTGTTGAACAAACTACAGCGTAGCTAACGGTAAATAAATAGTCCATGAAGTGAAGTCTATAAAGAGAAAAACATTTTGAAAAACTTTCAAAAACAAAGTCTGATTCGCACTTCAAATCACAACATTTTCACTTGATCTTGTTTACAGCTACAGATGTAAGTAATTTGATTAAACTTTATCTATTCAGACACCAAGGGAAAAAAACTAATAAATCATATTTTCTAACTACTGATGTTTATTTGTTCATTTGTAAAGCAAACGTCAATCTTCGTGTGCCCATTTTATCCTTTCCATGAAAGTTCTCAAGCTTTCTCTCCTCTTCCTTCTGTAGAGCGCGGGAACGAGGTCGAAAAGACGAGTGAAAGACGTAACTTTACGGAGATGCACACAGTGACTGTGATTGGTTATGACTTGCGCGCGAAAATGCGAAACTGTGCAGCAGCCAATCAGAGACGCGACACGGATCTCTGTCAAGCTGCGTCATCCGTATGGAATTTTTGGGTGGAAACTCGCCCGAATTTCTCGCGGAAAAAAAATTCTATTTTCTCGAATATTTTCTCGAGGGAGGAAGAAATAAGACACTGGGAACGAGGTTGGCCATGAGAGAGGAATGGACCAATTTCGATGAATTAAAATTCAGCCTTACACAATAGAGCTGAGCACGAGGCTCTGGGGAATAAACCCCACAAACTCTGTAGTTATTCCCCAGAGCCTCGTACTGAGGCCTATTTTTTTAGGCTGAAATTTAATACATCGAAATTGGTCTATTTGAAAAACATACTGAAAACAGCTCCTACTGCAGAAATGAACTGTACTCCCATGATGTCAAAGGTCTTCACACTTCTTTTTGCAGCCTCTTGTTTGTTATTATAGTAAACACGAATAATAACAAGCGACGTAAATGACATCAAACTGAATGATATAACATACTTCCTCACCGTTTCATAAAACAACAACCCGAGCGTCTCATAAAACAACATGTGTATTTGTTTTTGTTTAATTAGTATAAATGAGAAGCGGCGGAATTTTGTGGTTTACCTTTTCAGCCTCGTCAATCGAGGAAATCTGCTGTGCAAATGTTGCCAGGAAAAAATCCAGTAAAACAACAAAGCCCTTCTGGCGCTTTTAACCGTAATGCGTTGTTTCCGCTCAGTGTTTTCAATATTCAATCCATTATTATACGTTGAAAGTTAAGTTAAGAGGGGCAAACACTCTAGATAATCACCGTTAAGAGGCGGAAAAGAGTGGTTATTTTAGAAGATCGTTAACTCGAAGAACATTTTAATTTTTTCGTTGATTTTTGGACAGCTAAGAGGTTCCAGACTGTTTAATTGAGCCGGAAAGGTATGTAGAAAAGTGAACGCCTACTGAAAAAAGGTTCTTTTGTCGGGCCGCGATCAAAGAAATTGGCTTTTTATTAAAAACTTTTAAACAAGCTACGTTAAGAGTTTAATGTAAGGTTTGAAAACTCATTAGTTAAATTGGTTTTTCCATTTAACAAAGCTTTTATCGGTACTAGTTCGCTCATTCATTCGAATAGGATGAAAGAATGGCCGAAGTTTTTGCAGAGCGGTATCTTAAGCGAAAGAACGTCGAGAGTTTTTCAGAAAACGCACCGACTAAATGGTAATGATTATTGTTTTACAAAATCTTCGCACTGCGAAGAATGTCGAGTATTCTGTAAGAAGATAGACGATCAAAGATTGAAAGGATGAAAGCAATTATATTGTATAGAGAAAAACGTCTTTCCTTCGCTGGCCTGTCACTAATCCGATTGATTGCCTCTTAAATAGTTGCCTCAGCTTTATTTCCATGTTGTTTTCGTTTAAGTGATCTTTGCCATTTAGCTTAAATTGCAATGAAATATTCATGGCATATGTTTTTTGTCTACATATACTGAAAATCAGATGGTAAGTTGGTTTTAAAAATCCCCCCTTTCAAAATCGCATTTATCGGGTCATTCAAAGAAGTTTTTCATCGGATTGAATGGCAGATCGATCATTAAAACTATCTCTATATCGCACTGAAAGCTGTGTTAAAAGTATACTTGCAACAATCTCTATTCTTCAGTTCGAAGTCACGCGAAATCCGCTTTCGCTATCATTGGCACAAATCTAGAATTCATTCGCTCAATTGAATGATTTTTAGCAGAGCTGGAGGAAAGAAAAGGCGAAGTTCATTCCAGTAGACTATGATTTACTAAATACTTGAAATATTTTTTATTAATTCTTCACAATCTCGATTTCGCGTCTTGCGAGTGTCAAATGTTCCATTCATATATCGCAGCAATAACGACGTTTCGGGATTTCAATCCACAATTCTTTACATTTGGAAGCCATTACAGTGTTCTGCATCAGTGTTCTGTTACAATGCTCTTGACATACAATGTGTCCATTACTTTAGCGTGCAGAAAATTTCCCTTATTTGACAGGTAGCAGAGATGGAAGGAAATTAGCGTTCTCTTCAAATTGTCACTTTTAAAGTGGTTTTATTTACATTATTAAGAGCAAGCAATGTCACTAGGTGAAAAGCAAGGATGTAAAATCCAGTGTAATGAAACTAAGAACAGTCAAAGAAAGCGTTGACTTTTGTATTACACGAAAAACCATCAAAATGTTAAGCGGGAAACCCAACTGAAAACCAGTAGAGAAGAAACGGAAAAGATCCACGGGCAGATACGACAGGGCTATAAAACTAGCATAGACAGTAGCGGTATTAACCTAAAATACAAATAAAAACAGGAAACACCTAAAAAATAGATGGTTGCCAAACAAGGAGCGAAGGAACACGCACGAAAATTCGAAATATGAGGCTAAAAAAATGGGCTCGTCTGGGACGCGTGTCAAGGAATTTTTCTTCCTATAGAGAAACGCCTCTTTAGACAATGAATCTCTTGGTATCTGGTTTCCCGTAAGACATCATCTCTTCGTAATCATCAACACACAGAATTCTGTTGTTAATTAAGTAAAATTTGTCCCCTACGCAGAATCTCTGATGGCATCTTTGACAGGAGAAGCACTCCAAGTGATAGACGTTTTCCCCGGCGCGCATCACCATCTCGAAGGCGGGAATTGTCTTGCAGCACACGGTGCAGAAGCCTTTAGTTCCGAACAACCTTAAAAGCGACAAATATAAACAATGAGTAATCTTTATCCGAGCCAAGTGGATACAAAATCGCATCCGGAGAAGCAAGAGGTCAAAGCAGTGATCCAACACAGTCGGACTAGCCAAAACGTTTTAACCCATTAGGCATGACTTAGTGAGGAGCTTTGGTCCGTGTGTGGTTCTCACGAATTGCCAAAAAAGCATGCCTGATGGAATATTTATCAATTGACGGACGTTTAACAGCTCACCGCTAAAAGGCTAGGAATACACTTGGAGGAAAATTGACATAGATGGACGGAAGTGCTAAAATGTGATCACATTTCTTGACAAGCATAACAAGTAAAGTATATTTAATAATGTGTAAAATTGTACTTTTGCGTGACGTTCTTTAGAAAACAGAGTGTTTTTAATCTAAGCACAGACAATCCGTCCCAATCCCATTAAATGCTTCACATCTGATTGCAGGCTGTCGTTAATAGAATCGTCTGCAAAGGTAATGAATGACAAGACACAAAACTGGAACATTCACGAAAGTGTCGCCATCAGTTAGCCAAACAAAATAACGACGAAATAAACCGATTTCATTACTAAGTAAAACGTCTGCAATTCAGAGAGAGAGAGAGTTAAAAATCCCAAATCTGTAGAGTAAATAGTGGACTGTGAAAAACACGTTTGCCTATACCCACCTCAAATAATCTCTTCTACAAAGAATTAAATTCGCTTTTGTGTAGAGAGTGGATCCAACTTCACCCAGGCGACATTCGCAACAGCCGCATTTCAAGCAATCTTCGTGCCAATAGCGGTCTAGCGCCTTCAGAAGGAATCGATCATTAATAGGACAACCGCAGCCTCCACACAATCGCTTGTTCGGGGGTTCTTTGAGAAAATCAAATTTCTCTGTCGCTAGAGAACAGCAAGAAAACATTATAACACTGAAAAACCTTCACTTATGTTTCAAAGACGCTAAGCGTTCAGAACGAAGTTACGTCTAAAATCCTACAATCAAAAATAATAAGAAACTTCATATAATTTTATTGAATAAACAAGCCCGTTTTGTCTGCGTAGGAGGCTAGTTTTCATACGATAAAGCGAACATTCTTTAAATCCATTGACTAACAATGTTTTTGCGTGGGACAGCTATTGTAGCGCGTGTTGAAAGCGAAGTTCCCCTCAAGCACACGAAGGGTTTCTTTCACGGCTCGCGACGGTTGAAGGGTTTCAGCCGGCGACTGTTCGAAGCAGATACAAGGCAATACAGTAGCCATTGTTAGATATAAATCTCCCAAGGCTTTCCGTTATTGGCGTTGTGTTTACTAGCTCTCCACGCTACGATCTGATAGCACATAAACCGTATTACAAAGGTCGCCCAATCGACCAAATATTCCCAAACAAATCGAGGCACTCTGGTAGATAACTCACCCATCAGCCTTTCCAGAAATCCTCTGCTTTCCCTTGTGGATTTCCTCAGCGTCAAAGACGGCTCGTTTTTTCGCGACTCCACTTTACCACGTTCGTCCGACAGCCACGAAACTCAAACTAATATGATCAGGCATGATCACCGATCTCTATATATTCACATTTCCTGTCCATTAGCTTGACTGTCAATTACTATGTTGCGTTAATCGAAATCCAACTAGAACAAGGCCGCTATCCTTTGTTCTGCAAATGACAAGTTTATTGTTTCATTTAGTGCCTCCACGTTCACCAAATGCGTGTCATTTGTCCAGAATGATTCAACACTTGATACCTCGAGGTTTCGAGTTCACGGTCTATAGTATCGCCAGAGATCTTTTTCGGGGCGTTTACAAATTGGCTGCAAGAGATCGTTTCGAAGAGCGAGTCACGGTCGTGTGATCGTCCACGATTTGGCGACTTATTAAACGCAAATGACTTTGTTAGTACAAGGAAAATTTACAACTTCTATGAGCAAATATTTAGACGGGTCGATCTCCCCTATTGTGCCGCTAATGTTTTTTACAGACATCGAAGTGACAAATAGTTTGCTTAAGAAGCTAATTAACATTTTACCGGAGATGGCTTGAAAATAACAACGACACTTCTGGTTATTGTTAAACAACAGCTTAACTTCGGGAGATTCGCTCGCGCGTTTTATGTGGCTTTCAGTCCCACAATGTATACGCATCGATACATGAACGATCTTGACTTTCCTGGCAAGTTTCTGAAGATCTCAAAACGTCATGTTTACCGCTGCCGAGTCAGACAGACCTGGTGAATGATCATCACTGCCAACTAAATTGGATTTTTCTTTGTTTATAAGGCGAAAAATTAATGACCTCGGTGGTTAATAGAAGCCAGTCCGGATGTGAATCAAATTACGCGTAAGAATTTACGGCTCGTCCAGGGTAAACTACACTTATTGCATCCGCGAGAGGACTTTTTATAAAAAGTACATTATTATTTCTTGAGAAGGAACCGATACAGGCAGACGATTGCTATAACAGCTTTGTTCATCCAATTAGTCGTAACGCTGAGCAAACTAAGATTTTAAATTCTCCAAATGAAATTAACTTCAAAAATTATGATTTAAACAGCATGTCCCCTATGTAGGCGACTTTCTGTCAAAAGAAAACATCGACCTCACAAAGCTGGCATATTCATTAAAAGATAGAAAACAGAAAGCTAATGAAAAACACAAGGTAATTTAGACCTGTCAAGTTTAAAATTTCAGCAAAAATTAAAAATACCGGAGGCATTGATTGCAATGTGTGAAGTGAGGTACTTAGTAACTTGACAGAAGCGAAAAAATGTTGAACCCGTGGTAAACAGGTGTACAACCCAAGGAAGTTAAATAGATGCTTTGAACTGCGAAATAAAGGAGTTATAATATGAAGACAAAGTAAATAAGCTTGGTATATTTATACCGTCGAAGACGATAAATTGATACACTCTTTAAAAGAGTAGTAATAACCTAATCATTTTATAAGGTTATATGTTGGCGGATGTCGAGTTTTGCGCCATTTGATTTCGAAATGTCCTTGAAATCTAAAATTTTCTCATTTTGAGAACAAAGAGCATGGTAATTCTTATATTACAGTAACTAACCCTGAAGCTCATTCAAACTGTTTGTATACGTTCCCAGCCATTGACAGGTAACAAAATTGTTGGTTCCAAGATGGATTTGAACAAAGGCTGATTCATTCTGTAGATGTGTCTGTCAGTTCCTCAACAAATGAAAAGGAAATTTATGCTCTTTCCCAAATTTCAAACGTGGGTACACGCTTAGCATTTTCTTAGGGCGTTCGGCTCTTGTCTTGGAAAAAAAAAGTTCCAATTACGCTAATTCAGTCACTAAAGACTGCTCAGATCCAAACCAATAGAAGATACACGCCGGAAAATTGATAGAGCTCAGTTGTGGAATAAATTACCTATAGAACTAAGACAAGCAACTTCATAAACCGAGTTCAAGACTAAACTAAGTCGCCACAGTTTTAAGTGATTTTTTCAACAAGGCCTCCATGAAGATACCCTTCGAGCGGGGTCTCCTTCGATCTAGGAAGATCGAAGGAGACTCCGTTCGTAGGGTACCATGAAAAGCGCGTTTTTATTTGTTTGGATTCTTCTCTCTTTGATTTTAGTTAGGAAGATAGGTAGCTAGTTGATTATCGTAAATAGACCGATGGAAATACCGTGTTTAAACAAAGTTATCGTATCGTATCGTATGGAAAGATAAGGAGGGAGAGGTAGGGAGGGAAATGAGGTCGGTGGGAGGGGGATTCTTCATTGAAGATGTCGGACTAATGGTCGAACGTCCTAGGAGCTAAAATCTACAGTAAGCAATCTCCCGGGTACGACAGAGTAAATTTGAGCCTCACGTACAAGATAACATGAACGGGTGGCGCGACCACAAAAACGTGATTCTGGGACCTTTAATAAAAGAGTTTCTATCAATGACCCGTATATACGATGTTCCCATCTTAGGCGGGTATGGTATTCAGTCCCCCCCCCCCCCCCCCACCCCACGAAATAAGTGATGTACGATAGGGTACGGGTAATCAAGGAACGATGAGTCATGAAGAACTCTTAGACTACTCTTGGGGGGAGGGGAACTCCGAAATCATACGCTTCAATGTTCTTTAGGCTGTGTCACAGAAAAACAAGGTAGGAGTAATTTTCGTCGCATACATGAAGTACACCTGTATTGGTTCACAGGACGCAAATAATATTTTGACCAATCTGCGGGAACACAGTGTCATGTTATTAAGATAAGCTATATTTCCATACAGTGACCACAAATACCGTCGTGTATCGCTACACCGGAATCTACACCACACAGGTTCTCGGAGAAAGGACCAAAATCAGGTCAGAATCGCCTCAAACTAACACCGTTAACCGTGACAGAATAGCATCAAACCCTGACACATAGCATGACAGTAACGCGTCAAAAATACCGTCATCTACGTGACATACTTGCTTCAAAATAGCGCGACAGAATTGCAATAAAACAACATGACCTGAGCTAGCCTTCATCTGAATTCGAATCTGACTCTTCATTGTCTCCTTCGTCAGATTCATCAAAAAAGTCTGCATGACTGGTTTCCAGTTCATAATCAGTAATGTTCGTCACTTTCTTATCTTTCCTTTTGGTTTGTTGTTCCTCTCGATTCCAGTCTTTCATCTTCGCGCCCATCATGAAATCATCCCGTAAAATATTCCATGACGATGAATTGTCTGTTGTGGTGCTGTCGTTAGTCTGACAACCAAACGAAAGAAACAACGAAATTGGTATAATGGAGTGAAAAAACCCCGGAGCTTTCCTTTGTCTCTAAAAATTGGTCCAAAAGGTTCTTCACAAGATGGTTATTGCTATCCATGGGATAAATCACTATCCAGTGGATAGTGTAGCCTGCTTTGTCGACTCTTATCCACTTGATAGTGACTTATCCGGTAGATAGCGTTATCGAACCTTCTAACAACTGGGTCCTGACAAATTTGCGCTGATGACGTAGCTCTACAAAGTGTCTCTGATTGGTTGTTGCGCGATGATAAAATTGTCGCGCGAAAATAGCAACCAATCACAAATACTGCACTGATCTCTGTAGAGCCGCTTCATCAGAATGGAATTTTTCGTGTCTATCGAGCGCGGACAAAAATGACCGAGCAAAGAGTGAGCTAGGCAAAGAGGGACATCCGGTTTGTACACCAAACTTGTGTGCAACAGCATCACAAGAGAGGTTAAGAAGTGTTGCAAGATTCAGTGGTTCCAAATACTATCTTTTTGCACTGTATAAAGGTTTTGAACCCGCAACATAAACACAGCCGTACATGATAGGTTTTATTCAACTTGCAACATCGACGCTGTGTTCATTGTGTGAATAGGATTGTCAGCAATAGAGATGAGCTTCTACACTCGCTCGTACAGCTCTACCTGGGAAGATAAGTTTACATTAAGCTTAGTTACCTTCTCTTTCTGTTTCTCGTTCACTTCCCGAGTCCGTGCTTTATCTGAACTACTTTTCAGCATGTCAAGAAAAGCAGACTTCGACATTGATTCCACAACTAAAGGAAACAAAATTCAAGAAACATCAATTTCAATGAAGCCTTGACCATGCAAGGAATTGACTAGAGCAGGAAAGACATGCAGGGTGAAATACGAGTTAGCTATGAATAACTTCCCTTATTGCGTGGCTTTGAGTAGTACAACGGCACCTCTGCACAAAAGCCTTATACCCATTTTCAGACAGTGTGAAACACGGACAGCGAATGGTTTCCTATTTCTTTTTAAATTGAAAGATTTATTATGAGAAATTAACCCATCAAAACATAGCACAAGTAGTCACACCGGAAATCCCAGCGTCATCCTGCCAGTGTGCCATTACTTTATGCTGCTTAGGAATGCCCGCACTTGCAAAAACCGTGGGCTCAGTAAATCCTACCTACAGGCACAGCTCATGCGCGCTCCAGGGGAGGGAGCCCAAAATGGAAAGTGTGGGAATGCTCAACGCCTTTCTTTTTTAGGGGTAGGAATTACAGATTTTGGTATCAATTACACTGTAAGATGGTCAGAATGGAACCTAAATATTTACACTGATCAGGGTCCCTTATAAGAATGCGTGCAAAGAAAAAATAATTGAAAAAACCCCGTCATACTGCTTTGATGGTTAAGATTAATCAGGAAGGAAATCTTTAAAATTCCTTCACAGATGAAAACATTGACTCAATAAGAAAGTGCTTATCATCATTTTAGTCAACACAGTTCAAATATTGGGTCTGCCTCTTGTTTTGTTCGTTTTAGAATGGCACTCCATAGACAAAGAGCCAAAAAAAGTTTTGGCTTGCCCAGAAAATGGAATTACAAGGGTTCAATACATATTTTCAGGCTAGTATCTCCACACCTTTACCTTGGGAGACCCACATGGGATCATTTTCCAGACTCATTACTAAACAAAATTAAGACATTTTCTTTAACTTGTAATCTCTCACCTTTTGATTTTTTGGCTTCAGTAGGAGCAGACCTAAGCTTACTTTCCATCTCTTTCTGGTGTTTGCTGACTGCATTGAACAGTTTTACAACTGAAATTGAAGAAGCAGGCCACTTGTTAGCAGAGCAGCAGCCAACACAGAAGTTTGAAATTTGTTGTCTAAGGGAGGCGGCGTGGCCAAGTGGTTTAGGGCGCTGGATTTGAAATCTGGAGGTCCCTGGTTCAAATCCTCCGCCCTACCGCTATCCGGATTTGTTCTTGGTAGCCCCGAGTTCAACTCCTCGGCCGCGTGGTGTAAATAGCCAACTGGTCAGCCTCCCACCAGTTGGGATTCTTAATAGTTTATGTTATATTTGAAATATTTGTTTACTTATTTACAGTGTCCCCAACTAGCACATTAGTGCTAAATACATCGACACTTAAATAAAGTGATTATTTATTTGTCTCTTTGGCGGTACAGAACATATTTAACAATTAGATTATGAGATCCAGATCTCTGAGGTGATAGTTGATGAGGCCGAAGGCCAAAGGCTGAATCAACCACCCTCTGAATGGAAATTAAGAGCGAATAATCTAATAGTAGATGAAATTGAATGAAATTTCCTTCAAATAACAATTCCAATTATTTGTGGTCTTAATCTTAGTATTAAGATTTAAGCTTAAGAGAATTCACGTGGACTGAATTGTCAATCTGACATTTGCAGTTGTGTATGCATGCATCCTTATCAGTTTCTTTAACAATTTTGAGCATTGTTAATTCAAGAAACCTAAGTGCTCCTTTTAGTCTTCTCAGGAATTTGATTATCTCTTTGTTTCTTAATGTTTTTCAAACTTCTGAGAAACAAAGAAACATTGCAATTTTGTCTACCACAGCAAGCCACTGCACATTTATAGCTGATAGTGTGCAATGGCTCAGCCAATCAGAATACAGCATTTGCATTAGTTTACTGCTGCAATCTGATTGGCTGGACTACTGGTACATTATCAGCCATTAGAGTGCAGTAGTTGGAGGTTTACATAGTGGCCAGTAATGTTTTCTCATTTCTTCGAAGATTTGAGAAAGATTAAAAAGTATTTTCTGATAATTCAATTGTATTTCCCCAAAAACACTCAAGAAAGGAATTGACCACAGTGTGGCTTAAAAACCTCAAAATATTTCAAGCACCCTAATAAAAAATTAGATTGTTTAATAGCTCTCTATTTGTATGAAGAGATAGTTAATTTGGCCTTCAGTCTCATCAACTGTCACCTCATAGAAATCCTGAGCACATAATCTAATTGTTTAATCGGTAATGAGTGGCTTAATTATTATTATAGACTGTTACCTCCTCTTGTTGCTATTTTTACTAAATTCTTTTCATAATCCATCGTTGAACCATCAGGTTTGATGTGGTCCTTTTCAAGCATAGCATGACGTTCTTGGCTTTTCAGCTTATGAAGAAAAGCAAAAGAAAACCTCATTTACTTGTAACAAAAAATACACCTGACAGAATGTCAAATTTTGGCAGTTTTTACCCTCTTTGAAGTGATTTCCTCCTTCCTCTCAGTTCTTCTCTTTTCAATCTTCTTGTACTTCACTAACACAGGAGGCTATAACCATGAAAATAAAAAAATGAAGTCAGCTCACTGTTTTTGAAAGACCTTTTTGAAAAACAGAAGGAAAGCGATGTACAAAAAAACAAAAGAAACTGCGGAGCAATGGGCAAAGCATGTTTACAATGAGGCACTCTTGACAGACATGAAATCTAAAATTGGGGACTTTAAGATATGGTACGGCTAGGCTGTAGTATGGCAGCAGATAGTGAAGATCACTTCTGGTGACGTCATGACGCACGTACCAGTATGGCTTTCCCGCCATAGCCTTGCTTTCTACTACGGGAAAGTGTCTGGTTTCACATACTCTTCACTACGTGAGTATAAGCCTGCTGTTTACTTCTCATTTTAACGCTTTTTTCATTGTTTGAACAGCCTAGTTTGAAGATAAAGTTCTCAATCATAAAATCACTTCTAAGATCATTGTTTCTTTGTCATTTGTACAGAAAATTTGAACGATTTTAACACCTACCGCGAGATGATCAATTCAGTCATGTTAGTATGGGGCCGAACAGCTGTAAATAAGAAAGCTTCGCATGTTCTAATTTGAGCTATAATTGTTTATTACTGTTCAAAATGTATTTCACTATAATCGAAAGTTTTGTATTTTCAGGCTTATCACGTAATCGTTGTACGAACAACATGTCCATGTTGAAATCGAGCTTTTTTATATCAGAGTTTATATTTTGTTTTGTGATTGGAATTACAGGCAGTTCTATCAAGTTCTAAAAGGCAAATCTGAGTTCTGGGTGATGTAAGACGGATATAGGAGAAGGAAATCATTGTCATTAATCAAGCTTATTTCGTATGAAAGTAGAATAATCTCTGGTTTCCTTGAAAGTAGTCATTTTTGTAAAGACATGTAGAGACTGTACGTACCGTTGCCGCACAGCAAAATCTTTATCATTTGAGTTTGACGGGTAAAACACCCTTGTCAGCCTAGTCCCCCACAGCCAAAGTAGCCATAGTAGCGCCTCACCGTAGTGTTTCTTAAAGTCTCTACTGAAAGTATTTGATATAGGATCACTGGATTAAGCTGTTTGCCCTGAAAAGGTTGCTGAGGAGTCCATGTCTTTTGGGGATTATGACACCTTGATGGTAATTTACTTTTATTAAAAAGTCTTTTTTTCCCTAGTAACTTGTGCATGTTTTAATATTTCATTTTCATTTTTTTGGAAAATGTTACCTTGAATAATGAACCTTAATTTAGTTGAAAAAAAGAAAACTTGGCAAAAGTAGCCCACAAAGGTTTGGAGTAACCTTTAGCTAATAACAAATGTCAAAACAAGCAAGACACTCTCATTGTATATTTTCCCCTTTTTTTAAATGATTATACTGGAACAATCTCCTTAGCAGTGCTAGTCCTTCCAAAAAATGCTTTATAATTACATGAAGTCTCAGGCAAGTTAACTTGTTGAATTCTGATACCTTATTCTCTGGAAGTTCCTTTTGAAGAATTCTGGCCATAGCATCAGCCCATCCTTGATTGGCTTCTTCATTGTCACCTTTGTTGAGGAGTTTAATTTTTTTCAGTTGCAATACAATCTAGTTATGCAATGGTCTAGTGGTAGACTGTGAAATATCAAAACATGTGCACACCTTTTTCTGAACAACTGACCAGTTTTAAGTTCGTTTTTACTGAAATTTGGCACTTTATGCTAAATGTTCAAGATCATAAGCTTGGTTGACAATAATGTTGGGGAAGAATAGAATTTATTTTCTTACTGATACAGATTAGATTACATAAATCAAGAGCATTCACAGTGTACATTGTTCTGAGTTTTAATAGCGGTTTGGTCAACTTATCTAAGCTTATGTAGCTAGTTAGGGAAAACACTTTTTACTTTACTTACCCCCGCTTACCCATAACCAGATAAACAGTTCTCATCAACTGAATCCAGTTTCTAAGAAAGAACCAACTAAGGTTCCTAGAACCAGTGAAATTCTAAGATCTTAACTTCTTAAACAAAACTTTGATAGACCTAAACATGATTTCAGAATAAGCTCAACTCACGTGGAAACCCCATTATTGTTTTTAACATGAGGCGTATTGCAAAACTCGTCTTATACTTCGAACCAATGCTCGTCAAAATTGAAAAATAATAATAAATTTAATAGTTAAAGCTAACCTTCGGTCCCCATTCTCTCCTCTGCATCTGAAAGAGTTATTTCAAAACGTCCATCTACTTCTGCGCTATCGTCCGCCATCTTTGATTCGGTTGTTGTTCAACTGACCAAACAGCGCAGGCTCATCATATGGCTGTGCAGCCAGACCCGATTGTTTTTTGGTTTTTTAAGAGTTTAGACCTTTTGAAATCACTAGGAACTTTAAATTATGGTGGAGCCACAAGGTTCTACGAGAAACTATACCAGATTACCTTCCACCAACTGCGAACTTAAGCCAGTCGATGTGGTAAGTAATGTTAAATGAAATTGTCTTCAAAGTGCACCTGAGATAAACTTATTTGTTATATATTGTTATAGCATGCAGTCACGATTTCAAAAAAATTCTGTAAACCTTCCAGAAGACATGCAAATATTTTCATTTCTCGTAGAAATCGTTTGCAAGATTTATTTTGAAAGAATTTAGCGGCAATATCACCAGATTTGTAGTCTGGTCTTTCAAGGGTCATTTGAGTCAGAGATTGAATAACTTTCATTCAATATCCTTTAGCAAGGTTAAAATTGCCCTACCTTAGATTTTCATACCCAGTTTGAATTGGAGAGTTGTGTTTCTGTTGGTTTTTAGAGAGAGGAAGGGTATAGATATCAGTACAGGAGGTCTAAACTCTCATGCTTCCTGTAGCATACAATCCCAGCTGTTTTTTCTTCTTTAAATCCCTACCATCACTTTGGAAAGCTGAAAAAAGTTTTACTTAGTTCCTTTCACTTTGTGAAATTACACTTCCCATCCTCTCTCTTTACACCTAGCCACCTGTAAACTTCCTGTCCTGATTACTGCCAGATTGCCCCCCCCCCCCCCCCCCACCCCCAAGCCAGTTGTATACTTCATGAGGAATTGTTTAACTATGAATGAGAACTTGATGACCTCAGGGTTTCTTACATTTATTACACAACAGTAAGGGGAATTTTGATTTTGACTTTTTCTCTTTTGTCGACAGTTCAAACAGGCTGTTCCTAAGCTTATCCCATTCTTCAAGACATTCTGTATCTACTTCATACTGTGGCTTCCAGAAGCAGAGAATCCTACAATACTTGCGGCTGTGATCAAGATTCTACCCATCTTATGCCTCTGTGGTTTTGTTATCATGCAAGGAGTGAGCCTGTCGGCCAACCATGACTACAATCGACGCATTCTCCTAGGCCTTATCTTCTCTCTGTTTGGTGATATATTTATTGTGTGGGAACACAGCCACTTTCACTTTGGTGTTGTTTCATTTGGTGTGGCTCATCTGTTGTATGCTACAGCATTTGGCTTTGAACCAATAAACGTAATGGTATTTTTGGCTCTCCTGGTCCCAAGTGTGCAGACATATTGCTTATACCTGCCAAACTTGGAAGGTTTCCTAATAGGAGCCATTGGAGGGTACATGCTTATGATTACGATCATGATTTGGAGAGCCATTACAGGTCTGCAGGTTTCTTTACGTGGCAAAGCCTGGCAATGGACCAAACTTTGTTCCTGTATAGGTGCTGTTTCGTTTGGTATTTCAGATCTGATTCTTGGCTTAAACAAGTTCTACTTACCAATCCCTTTTGCCCGGGCCATTGTCATGGTAACATACTACGGTGCACAATTGGGAATTGCCTTGTCTTCGTTCACAGTCAACCAGGGTGAAATACAAAAAGCCAAGAAATAACTTCGTTTGATATTGCAGCCTCAATAAGTTAGACAGTAACTGGTTGCTGCCAGAGAAGGGTGGGTGGGGGAGGGAGGTGAGGTGAATCAGTGAATGAAAAAGTAAAAGAGATAGGAAAGAATACACATTTTACCTAGAAGGAAAAAAAAACAAAAACATTGATTATGGCCCAACCCACGCCACAAAAAATTTTATCAAAAAAGTCCTGTCTCCTTGTCGTTTTTATGTCAAAGCACCCTCACTGAGGTTGTACAAAATTTTATATTTACTCGAATCAGTTGCCAATTATTTTAGGAATCCTTAAAATTATTTAATTATCGTTCATAGTGGTTTCAATTTTTTAAAGAAACATTTTATACCATTTTGATAATGATCAGGTTTATTCTGACAGTCTGGTAAGCAAATCTCAATTGCAGACTATCCACAAGCTCACAGCAGGCAGATGTATGCCAAGATTATTAAGTGTCCTTGTAGCATGCACAAAATGTTTTCATACATCTTGTCTACTTGACCCTCATCATAACAATCAGCTGAAAATTTTCAGTGTGCCTAGTATGTATAAGAAGTTTAAAAGTGTTAAAAGTGCAAAATAGTTCTTTTTTAACCTTTTAAACTGTTATATATATTTTAATGAGTAATGCATGTAATAATTTGTCGGTAAAAGCATGATTCTCCTGTCATTTTCTTGCTGTCCTCATGACAATTTTGAGGAAAATTTTAGAAATTCGAAGATTTACTTTGTTTCTAAAATCCATCCTAAGTATTGCTTTAGCTGAGCCAGTTTCATTAATGAAAGTAAATCTTCAGATAAACAAAAAATTACATATCAATTTTACTTAAATTAAGATACATGTAATGTCATTTACCTTATTAAAAGAAAGTAATTCCTGATGTATGAAATTTGTTTTCAACAAAAGATAAATATCTGTAAAATAGATTTTTATGTGTACCTTGGATGTTAATGAGACAACCTCTGTGCAAAAAAGGTGTGGTTGTATAAAAGGGGGATAATGCATTGAAAGGGTTCTCAAAAGTAGTCGTCATGATAACATTTTACGAAACCTGTCTGTTTTTTTGGATCACGTGTACTGAAGGAATCTGCAGTCAAGTGTCAATTGATATCCTCAATCAACTCTCAATCAATATCTCAATCAACTCTCGATCAACACCTCGATTGATACTCGGTCAACACTCAATTGACATCTCAGTTGGCAGTCATTTGGGAGTGGACTAATTTTCACAGACATGCCAATGAGTGTTGATTGATACATATGAGTCAGTCGACTCTCGGCCAACTACCGACTGACTGTCAATTGAATGTTAGTCTAGTGTCAACTGAGTACCGATTGAGATGTTGATCAAGTGTCGATCAACATGACAACTGAGTGTCGATCAAGGGTCGATTGAGAGCATCGATCAATGCCCGACCTTGGATACCCTTAGTACATGTGATCTGTTTCTTTTTGCGAAGTGCAGAGCCACCTTTAAGTTTTGACTTTCACCCTCTGCCAGCAGTACCTCCAAAACATATTTGGAGTCAATTTTCTTTTTCCTCAACTTATGACAACCTTTGTAACTAATTTGACGAAAAAAAAAAGAAAAACTTTACCAACTCCTTACAAACACCACAATTTACATTTTGTGCTTAGCAACTTTTTACCATTCATAAGAATGTGTAGATATCCATGATAACCGTGAGGGTATGAGTGTTCTATTTCTCTCCCGCCAGCAAGCAGTTAACATCCAGGGCCGGGTTGTTCAAAGCCCGATTAAGCTAACCCTGGATTAGCGAGAATTTTGATTTGAGTTTTGTAACTTTTCGGTGAGGTTTTCTGTTTATGTTTGTCCTTCAGTTTTGAGCTTGACTAAGCTCAAACTACACAAAACGTGAGCAGTAAAAAACATTTTTATGCTAGAAAAATTAATACTTCGGTTAACTTTTAAACCTGGGTTAGCGTTGTCAAACAACCCGGCCCAGTATATATTGAAACTGACGCACATCTCGGGCTTGAAGACCTTGAACAACCTCGTCAAGGTTGCATGATTTCTGAAACTTGGGGTCAACAAAGGTCCCCACAGAAAATTCAAACACGAATAAATTTAGACTGATTTTAATTTCACAATATTTTCAGCTACGTGACATGGAAAATTAAACAATTACGTAACGCGATTTTATCGACTTTTTGTCTCAGGAAGATATAACATCGGCACTTGACCAGACTAAAGCGATAAAAGGCCGTAAAATGTTTCAAAGAAGATCAGCTCAGTTTGTCATAAGATAGTCATGACATGATCATGTGATCTCTCAGTAACAAAAACTATTTCCCTCACCATTCATACGTAAGTGATTAATTATATTGATTTTAAAACTTTGTGGGCAGATTCACGGAAAATGAACATTGTTCCCACTTACCTGTTCGCTTTAGCGATTAGGTGACGTCAGAATACTTGTCACGTGTCCTGTGTTCGTGTGCTAAAAACGTCACGAGTGTCACGATCGCTTCAGTTTGTCGTGTTTACAGGTGGAAAACCAACGAGTGTACGAACGGAACCATGATAAAGAACGAGAGAAACTGCTCTGTTCGAGCAGATTCGTTTGTTTTACAATACAGATTAGACAGAGCTGAAGTGGTAAGTACAATCTGAACAAAGGAGTCATTTTGATGCTTTTTTAAATGCTGTAGCTTCGCGCCATTACGCCACAAAGGTTGTTTGCTTTCTTCCTCGGTCGTGTTGCATTGGGCCGTGTTTACAATCTTTCTTTTGTGACGAACTCCTTTTGCCACTTTCCGTACGATTCACTTCGTAAGGAAAAGTAGATAAAAAGCTTCGCTTACTCCAGCTAATTAGATTCTAATAATGACAACAATATTTACGTCGTGGTTTTGGCAAATTTAATGCCGTTTCCCGATTGTCAGTACTTCACAAAATACACTGTAACAAGTTGCGTGGATCAAAACGTTATTAAAAACTTGCCTGCCATTAATTTACGGTCGAATGTAACCCCCTTTCTTTAGTTAGCGAATATGACTTGTATGGACGGAAATGAAGAGGAATAATACGAACTTGAAACCACTGAAAGATGTTTGTTCTACGGAGAACTAAAGTAAATTTTGCACATCTGTTCCTCGTGTTCCTCGAGGTTGGGAGCAAAGAAAACAAAACAAAAACACATTTTAATCTCAAAAGACAAATATGATTTCGATGAGCACTTTTATTAGCGCTTTGTATATGAAAAATCGGTTTTAAGTATTTCATCTGATATTCGGTGGTGAAAGTTTCTCAATTTCGCTGTGTGTTAAGTAATTTAGGTATTGAAAATTCGTCATGTATGGGGATAGATTCAACAGAAATTCAGCAGGACAGAAGACGTTAGAAAGACGAAAGTTGCTTCATTTGAAATTTCAATAACTAAAGCCCTCACGAATTACGATGTGTTATTTGTTTCCAGCTGCGTGATATTCCGGCTTTCGTCAACTGCGTGGGCGGATATCGCTGGGTTGGTTGGGGGGCGGAGCAAGGGGTTGAGCACATTCTTTCCTCAATCCAAGGTTGATGAAGGTTACATACAAAATATTCTCTTTTAACGAAATTTGTATCTGGTTAAATTTTTTCAAGATGGATTTTGCAATATCTGCTGCGATTGTGCTTGTCGAAGTTGTATATAGGTTTGTTTGTCAGCATGATATCGTACAATGTCATTATACGTATATTTCACACCCATGTGAACAGCTCTTGACCGAATCTGTGGCAAGGAGCCAGCAGGGTTTTAAATTGACCAATTTGTTGAGGATCACAGAACTTGAGCACAATATTGGCCAGTGAACAGTGTTGAGTCAAGTTTTGAGATTGAGCAGGGATATATGAAAATAATATTAGTAATAACCATAATATTATTATGATTATGTAATCTTGCAGATCCCTGGCTAGATAAGGAGACTCTGCTTGTAGGGTAATCTCAAGGTGTTTGATTATCAACAATATGTAGTCTAGAGGCATAGTCCTAATGAGCTTTTTGCGTAAGTACCTCAATGGTAAAGAATCTGACAAATATGCAAAAGGCCAGAGGTTTGACACCTTTGGGAAAATTTGGAATGTTTTTGCATGAAGCTCAAATCTGACTGATTGTATATTTGCTCTCAAATTAGGTTAAAAGTGTTGGGCCTAAGCTTGTCCCATTCCTGAAGACTGTCTGTGTGTACTTTGTAGCATGGCTTCCCGAAACAGAGAAACCAACAGTCTTTGCAGCTCTCCTCAAAATCCTTCCAATTCTGTGTCTTTGTGGATTCGTCAGTCTGCAAGGGATAAGTCTGGAGAAAGAACATAACTACAGCAGGCGAATTATGCTGGGTCTTATCTTCTCAGGCATTGGTGATATTTTCCTTGTATGGAAAAACACATATTTTATCCATGGAATGGCTGCATTTGGCATAGCACACATTTTGTACATCCGAGCTTTTGGGTTTCAAGCCAAGAATTGGCTTGTGGGACTGCTGTGTACGTTGCCTGGGTTTTTGATATACTACATATGTTACCCTGGACTGAAGGGAAAACTGGTGATTGCCGTTTTGATCTATGGTTTTGTAATCACTGGAATGATGTGGAGGGCCATTACATGCGTTCAAAACCAGATTGAAGAGAATGGACTGTGCCGCTGGACAAGAATGAGTGCCTGCATCGGTGCTGCCTTATTTTACCTATCAGACAATATCATTGCTATCAACAAGTTTTGCTTCCCTGTGCCTGGGTCGAGAGTATTGATTATGACCACTTATTATGCTGGGCAGATGTTTATTGCAGTGTCTGCTTTTAACATCGAGGAAGAGTATAATCTGAGAATGAAAAGCTGTAAAAAGTGTGACTCATAAATAGTTAACTGTGGTTATATTCACACTGTAAAATTCTGAAAACAAGCATCTTTCTCTCCCGTAATACTCGCTTCCAAAATAAGTTTGTCATACCTGTGGGAAGCAAAAAAGGTCCAAAAATAATCCTAGCTATTGATCAGCCATGCATAGATGCATGAGCTTTATGCTTATAGTGTTAGGTCTAACAGATGACATTATTTCTTTGCATCTTAGTTCTCTACTTTAAACTGTTTGGTGTTTATAATAACCTTCCAGGTTTTAATTTAATTAATGACTGTATCATTTAATAAGCTTTTTGGGTTCTTTGACTTTTTTTTAATAATTTCCTTTTGTTGGAAAAAGCCCAGCCAAAGCCTTACTAACAAAATGAATTCCCTTATTTTTTGTCAGAAAAAAATTGGTTTGAGCTTTGACGTCATTGTATATTACGTGTTTTACTCTGAGTGGAAGCTTGCAATGCGTATTATTTATTTTTAAGATAATTTTTGTTATGCTTAAAAAATTGGGACTGTGTACTAATATTTGTGCTTATTTACTGAATGGATGAAGTATTTTATGTTATGAACTGTACCTTAATTTCAGTCAAAGGTCGTATTTTCTGAAATACAATTCATCAAAGATTTTTGTTACAAATACTTCCTACTGACATCAACAAGGAAAATTTGCATAATGATGACATCCAGGACTAAATTATATAGTACAATGTATTAAACTGGTTGTTAGCATTTGAAATGCAATGATTGGACATATTTAGATAAATAAATTTATATTAATTTTATTTCTATCAAGTGGCTGTCAAACTGCAGCATCAAGATAAATAATTGTTATGTGGGGATACATTGTTTGGTTATAAATAATTTACAATACAGTAAACACCCGCATATAAGAACACACAATTTCAGAGGTCAGACTGATTGTGTTCTTATTTATCGGATGCTTAGTGAAAAATCAGCCTCAGGATGTTCTTAAATGTTCTTAAATTTTTTTAAATTCAGTGCTGTACAGCATAAAAAATGTTGCTAGAAATTTTAATCATGTTTTTGGACAATTACATAAATTGATGGAACAATAATTAAAAACCTAATGTTCAAATAGGTCTACTGTAATCAGTAATGTAACAAAACAGTAACAAGAAGGGTGTATGTATAGTTCTGTGGCAGATCCATATGCTGCCCCACCCTTGAAATGCCTAAAGTAGAGGTCCACTGTACATCTGCAAATCTGAAAGTCTGATTTACTACTGTGTTGACATGTACATCAGCAAAACAATAACATTAAGACTGGACAAGTATTTGCAAGCTTTGATCAACTACAACTGTGATTGACCTTGATACAGCTATAAAATCTTATGTTTTTCTCTATCAATACAGTAGTTTATAGTATTGTAAAGGCAAAAAATGTAATTCATGATATTAGATATTCTGAAGAGAACAAAGGTGCCCAAAACTTAGCTAATACCATTGGTCAGCAGGTGTGTTTATGGTAATTTGTGTAATTTTGACACCCTTCCCATTTTATAAGAACATTATTTTTTTTTCCAGGCTGATATTGTTCTTATAAAAGTGGTGCTTTATTTGCCAAATTTCAGCCTGATGTTCTTAATCCATGTGTTCTTATATGCGGGTGTTTACTGTATGTATTTTATTTTAATGCAATATATGACGTGATGTTGTAATATATAATTGAATGCAAATACGGTCTTGTGGACTAAAGACATGAATATTTATATACTGGTGATACCAAGCTTTATTACCTGTAAATAGCTATTTGCATTAAAAGGAGTGTTGGGATTCACTTCATTGTATCTTTTCTATTTGCGTAAGTGACGCAAAGGTGTGATTCCCATGTAAGGTGCAGGGAAGAGTAACATTTTGAAAATGACTTTGAACAACTGGCACCTGGTTGCTATTACTTTGATTGCATTTTAACACTGTCAGTAGATGACAAATTACCACCTGATACAGACCTGATATATAACAAACCTCTTTTGATGTAATGTAAATTAAAACATGCAAAGAAGAAAAATCCTGAACCATGGTTCAGACTGCATTTTTGTTTTCTGAGGAGGGCTGCTATCAGGGATCCAAAGTTAGCAAGAGAATATTGGAAAAGAAAATTACTACAAAATTATATCATTTGTCCCCTTGACATTTTTCTTTTTTCAATAATCAACAATGAAGGAAATAAAACAATGTTTTCTTCCCTCCTGCTTAAAGATGATTTTCAGTCCGTACTGCACAATCTCAGCACCTAATATTTGTAAATATTATAAATCTCACTTGATGGAATGTGAATTGATGCTATTTGTTACGAACCACATACCTTACCTTTTGAGGCCTTTCAAACTTTTTTTTCCAACAGCTTCATTGATTTTTACAGCTTCGAAGTTGTTTCATCAAGTGATATGAGAAAGAACAAAGCTTAAAACTTTGACTGCTTCGCACCCATAATAACGGTTGTTTTGAAACTTTGAATTAACCTCATGTAAGTAGTTGCGAAATGTTTACATTTTGTGATGTTTTACATGAAACAAAAAATGCAAACAAATTCTCGAGAGTGTGCAGTATGGACCGGAAATCATATTTAATAGAAATGATTTCTTCAGATGTTGCTAAAAACACGCAAAAAGCACTGAGCGTTTCCTCTTTTCGTTGCAGATGGACACTCGTTCTTATGAGGTTAAACCCCTCAACTTGACACCTAAGAAAACAAATCTGTCTCTGTCCTCAGTGGTTGATCAAAGGGAGGGGCCCTGGGGGCCCACCCTCCTCTTATTTTGGGTGAAAAAAGAAAAAAAATCACATCCTGTGTACATCTGCCCCCCTCTCCTCCAATCAGGGAGATTTTTGAGGGGAGGGGGCAGATGTGCACAGGCTATCTCCTTCCCACCTTTATCAAATTTCAATCCCACGTTCTTCTCTCTTGAGCTCCAAGGTAGAAAAAATGAGGGCCTGGTAACTAGTTAACAAAATTCTATAGCGACATTTGACCAAGCATGAACTTTTGTCCAAACTATGAGAGATATTCTATTTCTTGAGAAGTCCCTCTGATTACTATCTTTGACAAATCAGCAACAGTATGCAGATCCAAGAGCCCGAAAGTGAGATTGCCAGGAGTGCAAGAGAACAGATGGCACCCAAGATTACAAGTGAAGAAAATCGTTTATTTAAGCTTCCATTGTGGACTATGTACATAAACCCTATTTGAATGTGTAAAGCAGCAAAAACACTGTGTGAGACACTGAAGGGGTAGTAACTACTAAAATAGAATGGGCTTTAGGAAAAGAATGTTCTTCACCATTTTTTGGTTTCTGGTCTGACTGAGCCCGCAGTATTCAATCCCGGATGTTGCCAAACGACAAGATGTCAACTTCAGATAACTCTCCACGATAGGGGTTTGGAGCTCTGCGCGTGCGCGTGCGCGTTTTCCTGTATTTTTCATTAGTTGCACTCCGTAAACACTTTTCAAAGATGACAACAAACAGCCTGTTGGTAATCTTTGTGTACTGTGTATGGGGATGGGGTGGGAGGGGCAGGGTTTGCCGGGTGGGGTGGGGTGGGGTAGGGGTAGGGTGTCTACTGACGGCAGACTGCACGTTTCGGTTTCTGTTTGGTCCTACATTTCGTGATTAGCCGGTCTATACAAGTATTTTGCTACAGGAATAATTCCATGTGAAAATGACGGCACAGGACAGGGAAACTTTGATCTAGTCATCGTCCTCTGATTCGGACCTGTAGAAAAAAACCGCTGTGTCACAATTTTACAACTTAAAGAAAACTCAAATGACAAGGTAATGACCCAACTGTAGGGATCAAGGAATTCAAGGCTTAACTCCGGTTTTTGAAGGATAAAGTAAACAGCAAGGGATGCTAGGCCAGCGCAGGTTATGTCTAACATTTTGTCAAGCTTTCCCAACAATCCACCACTACTCATTCTTGCTCCTGCCTCGAGCGACGTAGAAGTTTAACTGCCAACGTTCAAAACGACTGATTGAGACCTCGTCCACACTATACCAAAATTTGAAAACGCAGCTTTATTTCTACTGTTAGGCCTACCATCCACACTAATCCGTCAAGAAAACGGAGCTTTTCGAAAACGCTCTTCAAACCGAAGGAATTTGAAAACAGTGGCTTTGCGTTTTAATGGGGACGGAAAACATTTTGAAAACGAAGGTTGTCGAAAAAGATGACGTCTTGATCATCATGTGATTAACCCTAACCCTCAAGGGTGTACTCAAACTTTTCTGTCGGCGGTAATCGTTGCGTTTTCAAATTTCTCCGGCCTAGTGCCGAAAAAAAAAACATTTGATACGTTTTCGGAGTGAAACCTCCGTTTACGGATTTCTCCCGCGTAGCGAGGACAGAGCCTAATACTGAAAATGGATTGTGTGTGGAGAGAGGCACTGAAAGTAAAAGTGACTTGCTCAAGAACTCCCCGGTCAGCGCTTGATCCCGAACCGCTCGATGCAGACTCCAGAGCCTAGCCACCGCAGTGACTTGACAATGTAAGAGAGAACTGTAGAAACGCGGAAATTAAGTCATGATCATGAAACATTTCCACTTACGAGCTAACAAGTTTTCTGCTTTTCTTCTTTGGCGTGCCCTGACTCGTTGACGGTTGTTCCTCGTCGCCGGCTTTGTCGTCACCGTCCTCGATATCTTCATCGAGGCTATCATCATCGTCATCACTCGACAGAATTCTTTTCCTTCCAGTCTGAGGTTTCTCTTCTTGCCCCTCACTACTGTCTTCTTTCTCTTCTTCATTGACGTTTTCCTCCTTGTCGCTGTTCTCAGCCTCCGATTTGTCACTGATGTCTTCATCACTACCCCTAAGAGAGAGTAAAATTGAGTCAAATAACTGAATTCACGTAAATTGTACAACTACAATTGTCAGGCGAACCATCGTGCCGCATTTTAGCGTTCTCACAGTCACATTTTCATTTAATTTCCAAAGCGTAAGGAAAGTGCATGCTTTCCAACTTGTATATAGTTACAAAATACCTTGTACGAAAGCGTGTGATAAAAGCTGCACTTCTGTAATTCTAACACTTAGATTATTCGCTCCCGATTTCTATCGCGTGATAGTTGACGAGCGTGCACCCCGAGTCAACTATCACGCATAGAAATCGAGAGTGAATAATCTAATTGTTTTAGTATAAATCTACCAGTCGTTCAAAACCTCATCTAAATCCTCTTCACAAACTCTTCGATAGCGCAAAGAAGCGGTCGCCATTTAGTTAACAAGCCGGCGCACACTGCTACGCTACTCACTATCTACAACAGAATAGATAGTTAGTAGGGTAGGGTAGTCAATAAAAGGACGACATTCGTGATAGAAAACTAGTAGATTCATACTAAAACTCGATAGAACCACTCGTGAAAGATTTTTCGTTCTAGTGACTGAAGTGAACATGCTAATCGCCACTGAGGGGTTTGATAGTCGGGCCTTAACTAGCCGCCAGTAAATTCATTGGGCAGCGGTTTGTACCAACACTCCTTCATTGACAAGGTAAGCCATCACATCCGTTTCAACACAGCACCAGAGTGAAGTTATGAACCCCTCAACGGTAACGCCAGATCATTCATACGCAAAAGTAAACTTTAGAGGAGTCGTATTGAAAACTGGAGGGCTAAAGAAATTGAGCACTTGCGTTATTTTCATTCCAAACTCAATAATCAATTCAAGGGAAACCATGACCGTTGCTTGGATATCTGATCTTACTGTACTTAGCATAGATTTTTCAACGATTTTATTTCTCCTTTTTCTTCTTAGTTCTAGTTTCGATTGAAAACATATATCAAACACTCAAGACAGTGTTTGATCACATTTCCAAACACCTCGAAGTTCGTCAAAAATACTCCGCTGTAGGCGTCGTATTTTCAATTCTCTTCTCGGTGTTTGGAAATGTGGTTAAACACGGTCTTTCGTGTTTGAAATATTACTTACACATCAGCAATCTTGAGCTTCTCTGTGTCAGAGTCCGAATCTTCAGATGAGGACACGAACGCCTTTGACTTGATTTTCCGTCTTTGTTTGGCTCCCAATCTTTCGTCTCCAGATTTCTTCTCTTTGGGCTCACCTTTCGGTTTACGACTTCTGTGAAAAGACGACCAGAAATTGCTGCTAAGACCTACTGAAACCTATACATAATGATCTAGAAAGGTCGAAAACAAATGTAACAATAGTACGAACTGAAAAGGAGTGCAAGTTTTAAACAATTGTAGAAAGTAAATCACAAACCTCTTTTTCTTCGGCGCATTTTCGTCTCCTTCATCTCTAATTCGTTTTCTTCGCCTGCAAAATGCAAATTTTTAAGAGATAACTCTCACTTGGCTCTTCTAAGAAGATCTGTCATTTGTTCAAAAAGTTTGTGACTTGATCAAACAAGCAGTCAGTCGTTTCGTCAGTCGTTTGTTCGGTTGTTCGGCCCTTCGGTCGTTTGGTCAGTCGTTCGTTCGGTTGTTCGGTCGTTCGGTCGTTCAGTCGGTCGCTCGTTCGGTCGTTTGGTCAGTTGTTCGTTCGGTTGTTCGGTCCTTTGGTCGGTCGTTCGTTCGGTCGTTCGGTTGTTCAGCCGTTCAGTCGTTCGCCCAGTCAGTCAATTCACAGCAGGCAATTGAAAACCACTCTTCTTTTTTACCCACCGTTTTTTCGCCTTCTTGACTTTCGGTTTCTTTATTTCATTTCCTTCCTCGTCTACACCCGCTTCTCCTTCATCTTCACTTTCTTCGTCGTTACTCGCCACAAAATCATCCGCCGTCTTTTTCTACACAGACACGAAACAGAAACACAGATGTTAAAATATTTGAAAAGATTTGTAAAAAATGAAAAACGACTTACACGAGATTGAAAGCACAACAGCTTCGCTGCCAAGGGCATGAGCGATTTATGTGTATTGGAACATTATAACGCCTGAAAGGTTTGGGAAAGAAACATAAAAATTTCAAAAAAAAAAAAAAAACGTGCGATCGTTTGCTTTAAATCTGTTTCGCTGAGAAGAAATATGAAAATGGCAAAAAAATACACGGTCATCAATTTAACCTTTCAATACCTGAGAAGGTTAGAAAAAGCCAGAAGAGAGATGGCACAGAGTAATTCAAAAAAACTTGAGTAACTGGCTAACGGACAGCCTATCTGTAAAAGTAAAAAAAATGAACTTTGAACTGCCAAAAAAGCATTACCTTTCTTCCTTTGGAAGCCTTTTCCTTGGGGGCTTGTTCTTCAGGTGCAAACACCAGCAGGTTCTTGGTGGCTTCCTTGAATTGTTGACGTTTCTCAAGAAGTTCTTTTTCCTGCTGTTCACGTTGTTCTCTTCGCGTTTTCTACGAAAGTATCAATATTATGATTTCACATTGAGTATTTTTCACTTTCAACTGGGAAAAATCACTTTTAAACTAGTGACAGGATTAGTTCTGGCCAAACAAGAGTTTTTACTTAGGAAATAAGACGCTGCAGTCAATTGCATTGCAAGTTTCACTGAGTTCATTTGTAAGCGAGCTACTAAAATGACCAATGTGTCGGTGACTGACATTCAAGAGTATTTCTCAGCTTCCAGTGTATGCTTATCCTTTGGGTAACGAAGAGGACTGAATTCAACCTTGGCCGTAGTGTTGTAATCTTGGTTAAGACACTTTATTCCCCCACTACCCCTCTTCATCCAGGTGTATACATAAGTACCGGCTAATTGTTGTCGCAGCCTGCCAAAAAAACTAGGATTTGCCTTTGGGTCGACTCCAAGGCTCCTCGTGTTAAGAAAACCAGCTATACTAGTCCCTTTATATATAATAGGAAAGAAAAAGACTGTCCCCTTTACCATTAACCCTTTTTCTGCCCCAATGATGTAAACTTTGTGGTAGATCAAGACAACAGTGAACACGCATCAGCTAATGGTTCTATTTATTCCTATCACCTGTTTTCCTAACAATGAATTAAACTTGTAAGGAGATTCTAGATGTTAATCTTACCTCCTCTTCTTCTCTTTTCTTCCTAAGTGCTTCTTTTTCCGCTTCTTGTTTTCGCCTCACTTCCTGTTCTTCTTCGTCAACTTTCCGAGCGCGCGCCACATGGTACTGAGCCTGGCTCAGCAAATCACTGGTGTGCCTGTGCACAAATGAAATTCACTTGTAAAGTCAATAATATACTGGTGTGCCTGTGCAAGCTGTGCAGTTCGCTTGTAAGTTTAAATATATATTGGTGTGCCTGCGTGAAGTTGGTTGGTTTACACACTAAAAGCAAAAGTCTAAATTCAACAAAGAACAAACAGTCTTATATTACCTGGCCTCAGTCGCTGCCCAGCTCAAGTCAAACTTCAGGCGGTCTCCATATTGACTTAACCACGTAAAATTCCTGAAAATACATTTTAAAGTTAAATCCAATTATGGCGAAATGCATCGTACGTCTTCGCATTCTTAGTTAAGAAAATACTCCATGTGTGTACCAGTAGTAAATGGCGTAGATGTAACAAGATGAGGTAAACAATAAAAACAGCAAATCACACACAAAAATTTTTCCCTTAGCAACATGAACTTAAGGTAGCTATCATTCACCTCTGCGCCTGCTCCAGTTCTCTGACTGCGCCAAGCACAACCTTAAGAGGACTCTTCTCAGCTTTCAAAATGGCTGTTGCCAAGCGCTGCTGCACCAGCGAAATGTTGAACAACAGAATGGTGTCGTTGGGCGAAACATGACGAGCCTGTTGATAAATAAAATAAAGTTAGTGCAGGATTTACCAAAAAAAATGAATCAAAAGTGAAAACCACCCTATTCAAAGAATACCACATGGAAGTACTGTGCTGTTCAATTTATCTAAATAATTATAATTTATCTGAATAGGTTTCATTTGAATGGCCACATACAAGAGGTTCGCCCAAAGACTTCAAAGTTAGAAGCACCTTGTACAGCATAATAAACAGTACCACATGAAAAAATTGCTCGATAGCTTTCATTTGAATGGTCACACGCTAAGGTTTCATCCACAGACTAAAGTTAAAGCCGCCTTGTACTGCATAATAAACAGTACCACATGAAAGTACTGCTCAATACCTGAAATTTGAATGGTCACACACTAGGGTTTCGTCCACAGACTTAAAAAGTTAGAACCAACTTTTACAACAGAATAAACAGTACCACAAGAAAGTACAGCTCAATAGCTTTCATTTGAATGGTCACACACTAGGGTTTCATCCACAGACCTGGCCAGGGACATTGTGTTGTGTTCTTGGGCAACACACTCTACTCTCACAGTGCCTCTCTCCACTCAGGTGTATAAATGGGTACCGGCGAACTTAATGCTGGGGGTAACTGCGATGGAATAGTATCCCATCCAAGGGGGGAGTAGAAATACTCCTAGTCGCTTCATGCTACAGAAACCGGGATAAGCTCCGGCCTGATGGGCCACTTGGCTCCTATGCAGACCTATCTCCACGAATGAATGATAAGTTCAAACCAAAGAAATACGCTGACTGTGATCAGGAACGCGGGAATAACGCACCTTGAGCAACACTTGTTTACATTCCTTCATTTTGCCAGCTTTGAAGTAGGCTCGTGCCAAGTACAGTAACACCTCAACATTGTGATGTTTGAAGAACTTCCGCAAACAATTCTCATACTGCAAGGAAAAAAAAATATATATTCACGTCACCTCTGAACGCGAGCGGCACATTTTTAGAAAGCAGGCCATTATTCCAACACTTGGCAAAATCGATAAGAAATTCTCACCATCTGAATAGCTGCCACATACTGCTTTTGCTCAACATAAATATGTGCCAGATTGAGCCACACATCTGGGATGTCAGCGGTAGCTTCACGGACCTGAAATATGTCATAAATATAGGTGTGAATATTCATCTGAGTTAAGCGTGAGTATGCAACGCCTTTTCACCAGAAAAAAAAAGAGCTACGAATTTTTTCATCTTTAAAGTTTTTGTACTGCATATTACCTGCGAAAATACATCACGTGCTTCCCTCAAAAAGTTCTTGTGTGCGAGAATGCACCCTGGAAAATGTAAAAACAGTTGCTTTGTAAGGCAGGAGCATGGCAGGCACGGTTAGTACACTGGACTTCTGGATTGAGAAGTACAGGCTCGAGCCCTGGCTGTGCTGTGTGTTCTTTGTCAAGACAGGTGTATAAATGGGTGGCGACAAATTTAATGCGGGGGTAGCCCTGCCATAGACTAGTGGTATTCCTTCAGTAGAAATACTTCAAGTCGCTTCATGCCACACACGAGAAGAAATAAGCCCATCGAAAAAGACTCTGAACAAATTATCATAAGGCTAAGGCTTATTAGCGAAATTTGCGGTATGTCAATAGTACTTCACATAAATTGACAGATAACTCACCAATGCCATTGGCTGCATACAGGTTTCTTGGATCGTATCTCAATACTTGTTTATACAAAGCCAGAGCTCTATCTTGATGTCTCTTTTCCTTTGCCTTATCTCGTGTTGGCGTGTGTAACGTCTGAAGCCACACATTCCCAAGAGCTAGTAATGAATATGCATCGTTAGCTGTAGAGGGCTGCTTCAAAATGCGCTCGAATTTCTTCTGGCCTGGGCCCCATTCTTGTTTGGCCAGGTGAAGGTTGCCGATAAGGGACCAAGCATCCGGATGGTCCTGTTTAATGCAAAACAGGGAAGATTATATTCCACGCTTTCCTAAGGACTAAGTACATGCACGTCTATGCGTCATTTCCACATAAGGGACCAGACACATTAGCTTGTGAGTGGTTGTATAATAGCTGTGTTGTTTTGCGCAGAAATGTTGGCTACATTGGCCAGGCCTTAACGTTAAACTGACTCTTGATGAAGATACAAAACATGACTCTACCGTCCACAGATTTTTTTTTCATTACATATACAATCTCTTACCTCTGGCTCTAATTCGCAGCTAAATTATCGGCATTTATGCTATACAAACAGAAATTATTAACCTCAGGGAAGGTTTACCGGAGCTTGAGTTTACCTGATTAATCTGCAGAGCCTCTTTAAACCAATCAGAGGCCTCGTAGATTTGACCTCGGTCACGTGCCATACAACCCAACCTAAGATAACCTGGCAAGAGAAAAGCCAAACTGATAAATTTAATCTTAAAACCTGGCACCATGATTTTTCAAATTAGTTTTACCACAGGCAGTCCTTTTTGCTCGCTGTTTTTTATTGCTCTTCACTCGCGCGGTATCTTGCGTTCCACACTCGCAAAAAACTAAACCCACATGATAAAAATAAAATCCCAAAGAATCAACTGGTTTAGACCCGCCATACTTACAGTCCACATAGTTAGGATGCTCTCTGAGGATGTTCTTGTAGAGCTCCTCTGCTTTGTCAAACTCACACAAGGCTTCGTGAAGACGGGACAAGTTGTATGTTGTAGTCACAGAGATTGCACTATAGTAACTTTCGTCAGCTTGACTCTCCTGTTTGCACCGTGAAAGAGATGACTCATAGAATCTCTGTAAATGACAAAAATTCCGCCTCACTCAACTGTTTGGCACTTGTTGAATTAACGACTTAACCATGCGGTCACAACGACAGTTAAACCCCGTTAGTCCGGTCACCGACGGGGCCACAAAAATCTGGCCGTATTAACAGGGTGGACGTATTAATAGAGTTCTTTAAATAATAAAATGACTGACTGAGCTTTTGTTCGGGCCAGAATAAAATGACCATAATAACGTATTAACGGGGTGGCCGTGAAAAATGTGCCAGAGAGTACCCCTAATGAAGTGCAAATCTTACATTGTTACAGCTTACCTTTGCTTCATTCAAATTTCCCAAACGGAAATGAAGTGCTCCGACGTTGTTCAGAATCTCTGGAGGAACATCAGCCTTCACTTTCTCCTTCAGAAGACGGGACGCTGTACCATATGCTTGCAAGGCAGCCTGGTAATATCAGGAGAAGTTTAACTACTTGACTGTTTCTTAATATGTTGTCACCACAAGATCCTTACATACTTGAAAACCAGTCTTGTAGATTAATAGCTCAACAGGCAGTTTACACAATGGCATCATTTGACTACAGCTAACAGAATCCTTCCATTTTTGACCTGGTGTTCACTACGACATAAGCTCAAGCAAAAGCATAATGGCAGCGAAAATGCCCACAACACAAGCATACACACAAGCACAGGCAGGAAAAAGAGTTTTGTTCTTCTTGGACTTGTGCTTCTGCGCATGTCAAGTAAGAACGCGCTGCTGTAAGCATAGAGATAAGCATAAGTCCGCCATCTTGTTTTACTGTTAGTGTATTGAGGAGGTATGGATCCAAAAATAATACGATTATCCATTCTGCACATCCTTATGTTCTTACGCTTGTGTTGTGGGAGCTGTCACAACAGTTTTGCATATGCTCGTGCTTGTGTTTATGTCGTAGTGAAAACCCCGCATTTCATTTCCGGAAAATTGCCATATAAAACCCCACTACGGTAGTTGTGGTAGTCAAATGACAGTATTGCTGAATTCTGCAGATACTGTGCAACTTCCTACATGTATCTACTGCATATACTGCTTCCAAAAGATTTCACCTTCCATCTTCTCCAATTCACCCAACACAAAAATCAGTTGTCTACTGATATCTCTGTTTCAACTCACCTGCACATCGGTTTGTTCTAAGATTCCTGCCAGCTCAATCCAGGCCTCGACATCATCTGGGTACTGCTCTGTTACCTTCTTAAGATGATTCTGTAAAAATAAATAGATTATAATGTTAGTAGAGGCTGCTGTGATAATGTCGTGTTCTTGACTCTATGCTCATTTTCCTCTACATTACACGTAGCTGAGTTGTTTCACTCTTGACTTGTATCAAACATTATCCTTACGTCTCAAATCAATCTGTAAAGATCAAACTAGCCTGCCAGCAACTCTCTTTCTTCCACCCCTATTTCAATACAATTTGCTTGCAGGCAAAGGCCATGCTGCAAGTTGTAAGGCAAAACACCAACATTCAGGTAATAAGTTTAATTTCACTTCACTGAGTGTTCACCTTGGCTGTCTCTCTCTTGTCTAGATCTGTTGATGTGCTGTACAAAGAGCCCAAGATTTTAAGAGTCTCATAATTTCCAGGTGTGGCCTTCAGAACTTTCTCGAAACATTGAGCAGCCTGTGGATGAAGTGAAAACGATTGGTACAGAGTTTTATTGTTAGTGGTTGGCATAAGATTCCAATTTGGGCCGGTTTTTTTATTTCTGCCCTTGCCAGGAGCCTGTTTGCAGGCTATGCTGTATTTTTGAGGAAGACTCTTTACTCTTACAGTAGCCCCCAACCCTACCCTCTATCCATTTGCAGAAATGGTTGCAAGAAAACTCGTGGGGCAAGATGACACAAAGGTGGGTGATCCTAAGATAGGATAGCATCACATTGCTGGGTTTTATAGCATTACAGCCGTTATTTGCATCATCACGCAATGTTACTTCTCTATTGAAAACCTGAACTGTATGCTTTTCCATTTATTTGACAGCAGTGATGTTTCACATTTATATGGTAAACCAAAAAGTGACAGTAACTGTTAGGAATTGCTGAAAAGCTGATGTTGGAGCTGTGACTAATCGAACCTCTTGTAAAGGAATGCAGATGATATTTAAGAAGCTGTAAATGGGAAGAAGTAAGGTAACTATGGCATGAGGACCCAACTAAAAGTTTGGTAGCAGGAAACCCATGTTCTTAGCCGCTTTCTGCTGTAGAAATAACCACCATTGAACTTACAATAACATGTATCAGGTTCTCCAATTCTAGAGCATTGCAACAGACTTAAGACCTTCATCTTGGGTAAAGAAAGCTTTGGAGCACACTTACAATACCTGACTGTACATTGTAGTTTGAGATGAAAACTTTATATTCTTGTAAATTAACTTACATTGTTTGTGTCACCTCTCGCTATGTACATTTGACCAAGTCCAAAATGAGGAAGGATAAAATTTGGTGACGCAAACTGTGTTGCTTGATAGTAATACTGGAATGCCTGGTCATAATCATTCTGTAACAAAATAAATTTGCCAAATAATGTTATACAAAATTGCAAATTACACAGAAGCATGTTGGCCTAATGGTTTGTGTCCTGGGCTCAGCTTGGTTTAAGGACTGGCTGGGGTCATTGTGTTATGTTTTCTGCAGCAAGACACTCCACTTTCACGGTACCTTAGTCTCCACTCAGGTGAGTAAATGGGTACCAGTGAATAGTAGGAGAAACCAGTCAAAAATACTGGATGAAAGCTACATTATTGAAGAACAAGGAAATCCCATCAAAGAGGAATGGCAATTAATACTCTAAAAGGCTAATAAAAGCCAGTTTTCTATTTAATAATATTGCAGTTATTTTTCAAATGGAAGAAAAGATACATGTATGCAGAGTTGAATGGCTGTAATCAGTCTTTTAAGGATGGCTGCTTGTGAGAGCTTAAAACCCAATTTGTGAATCCTACAAGAGGTCTTGGCCACTTACAGGAGTGGTACATGGGGGAGAGACTGGACAAAGAAGAGCTTTCCAGTATTGACAACATGAAAAAAAATTAATGCTTATATACATGTATATTTCTACCTGAACATGAAAAGCTCTGGCCATCTGATAGCAGCTCTCTGCCTGCATGGCTTCAACTTCAGTGCCATGAAAGGCATGAAGGGCCAGGTGCTGGACTTTGTCATACTCCTGCAAGAGAAGTAACATCATCAGCAAATAACACTGCGGCTATGAAACAACACAAGGAAGCATGCAGTAACAGGCATTTCTTACCTTTTTGAAGAAGAAATGGTTTGCCAGATGATTGAGAACCATTGGATTAGAGTTGTCCAACGCATATGCTCTGGATAGCAACTGAACACCAATCTTAATTGAGTCCACCTAGCGACAAAAGCAGTACATTTTATGATGACATCCAGTTAAAGCTCTATTGGGCAACCCTCTCTCATAAGCTTCCCAATATGACAGTTTACTCTAATCTTTCCTCAGATGCTCCCCCTCCAGCTCCACAGTGGCATTCTACATGTACTCTATTTGCCTACACTGTACCTTCAACAGGTGTTTGCCTTGGTCACTGTATGCTTCAGTTACATGGTAGCTTTGACTGGGACATTCATGTACATGGATATTTCATAAAGTCACTTTTAAATCTCCTTATTACTACTAATTGATAATCATTTGAAAATACTGATAAAAATTGCAGTTGCTTTCAATAAAATCATGCACCCATCAGACTTCCAGCAGGTGTTCTGTTTTAAATCACCTGCTATATAGTGTATTGAGCAATTTTCAAAAATTGACTCTCTACATGTAGAGGAAGTTGCCATGCGTCTCTCTTATTGATCTCTGATGAGTGCAGTTCCAGGGCAGAGATCTTTGTTTGTTTGCTTACTGACAGACAAACAAACAAACAAACAAACAAACAAACAAACACCTACACTGTACTTCAAATCTTACTGAAAGCCATACAATCTGCAGTTCCTGGAAATATCCCTACCCACTCTAACGAAGGTAACTGCAAATTCTGAGGGGAGGAGGATTTCAGAAGCTAAAGGCTTTTTTACAGAAAGTACAGTGTATGATGATGCTGATCTAGAATTTCCTGAAGCGTCAGAGGTACAAACTGCAAAACCTCATGTGCTAGTGGTATGAGTACTGCAGCTGAATAATCACATCACACTATTAGTGTCAACAGGTACATTTTTAATGACATAAACAATATTCATTTATGCTAGCCTTTTTCGAATTCAGTTCCAGGATGGCAAGACCTGTCATTGCCCCTGTACACAGGTGATCAAGGCTGAGAGCACGCTCAAATGCCAATCTGCAATGAGACAAACACAGCAGTCACTTGAAACTGATTGTAAAGAAAAAATTGTGGATCAGTCATTAATCATTGTCTAAATAAAGAGACCAAGGATCTGAGTCATCAAATGTGTCCCCTTCCCTGAAAGCCTTTCCAACTAGGGGTTGCAATGAAAATGGAGCATGTTTACAGCTAGTTTCTTTACTTTTTTATCAAAACCTCAAGCAACCTAGTTAATTCCTTATTTTAATAATATCCCTTAAGCTATTTAAAAAACTCTAGTAAGAAATTCTAACAACAATTTTGCCACTGAACACCTAGTAAGCTTGGGAACCACCAAACACCCTACCTTGCTTTGTCCAGTTTTCCAAGCTTCACAAAACAATGACCCATTCCTAACCGAACAGAGGCTGTGGAATAATAGAAAATGGTTCACATCTATGACATGCGCCTTTCACTTGCCAGAAACAAAGAAAACAAAGTCTGTTTCTTCAATTAAGTCTTGTCTAGTTGCTGTATGCCATACCTGGACAGTTAGGATTTGTTCTCAAAGCTTTCTTGTAGTAAGCTAGGGAACCCTTGTAATCCCTTTTGTTAAATGAGATACAGGCCTTTCCTACAACAAACAAAAACTTGTTTAACAGAAACTTCACCAGAAACCATTTAATATTAACCAAATAAATTAAGAACTGCACTTTGCAATAATTATTAATAATTCAAATTAAGTGAGCAGGCAGTAGATGTACTTACCTAGCAAAGCTGGGATGTTATTCCCTGACTGTTCAGAATGCAAAAACCATAAATTAATTTAAACTTGTGTTGACGTATTTTATAAAATAACTGAAATACTGCGCGAGTTCTCATTGGTCAATAGGTAGGTTTGGATGAGAGTATGAATACACGGTTGTGACATTTTAGATTCACGCATGTGTTTACAGACAGTGTAGCCTCATCTACACACTTGGGAGTTGGGAGAATTATCAAAAGTTATGCAACCCTCGACTGCGTCTCAGATTTGCATAACTGTCTCAAATTCTCCAAACCCTCCTCATGTTTAGATGAGGCCACGCAGGATTAACAAAATTCAGTACAGTCAAACCCTGATGTTTTGAATTCTCAGGGGAAAACAAAAAAAAATTCAGAACTGATGAAGTTCAAAATAATATTGGGTCATTTAACATTACTATCAAAATCGCAATTCTGAATAATAATACACACATATTATGGTACCTGCGCCAACACAAAATTGAACTGTGCATCAGCCTGTTCCATTTTATCTCCTTCAAGGAGACAGAAGTATGCCCTGCCTAGCAAGTGATTCTAGAAAAAATTACAAAAAATAGACAAGTTAATAAACAAGCAATCCTTCACTGGAACATACGTAAAACAGTTTCCTGACAGAAATCTGAAATTAGCTGCAAAAGGTTGCGTGCAAACTAAGTTGTAAGCACAAAACCTCGTTATACTGTAGATGTAAGCTACAGTAGATTAAGTTAAAAAAAATCAACCAGGACTAAATCACATTTGATCATGCAAACATAAATATTAAATACATGTAGGTACCTGATCATACATGATAATCTTGTCTGCCGTGGAATACAGTGAGGTTGACTAAAAGGAGAGAACAAACATACACTTTTAATTGAAACAAAACCGGAAAAAAGACTTACCTACTTAGAGGAAATTGCCATGACTTCACACACCTACTTTGCATGTCACAGTTTGAGTAATATTATTACTGTTTATGTCATTGTACCTTTGTAAACAGTTCCTTTTTAGTTTCCTTGTTTCTCTCCTTTCGTGCTTGCTGCACATAGAATGCAGCAAGTGTGTCCAGGCAGACCATCTGCCCTTTTTCACTGTCACGATAATTGCGATTGGCATCTATAGACAAGTACAACAGAGAGAAGTCAGACCTCTGGGTTTACTACAGGTTCGTCAATTTTGATCTATGCTATAAGTTCCACTTTACATATATACATGTAGTTGAAAGTTTAAGGTTATATCAATAACCATGACGCCAGTGAAGACGACGACGAAAACGACGATGACGATGATGATGATGATGATGATGATGATGATGATGATGGGACTACAATACCCAAGAAATGGGAAACGCGTCACAAGTTTCAGCCGACTTGTAGAAGTATGAATGGGAGTCTTGGAAAATGACAAATTTTTCAAGGTCAAGCCATAGGCAAATGTTTCCACAGCTGAATTCTCTTAACCTTTCATGAGCATTTTAACGTACATAGATTATGCTACATAACATCACTTACCTGTTCTTCCAGCTTCCAGGAGTTTAACAAAATCATCTGTTTTTCCCTGCTTGTAATACTGCAGCTGTTGATAATTAAGGTAAGCTCATTTAAATAAGTTTCAGAATATAAATGTGTCACATAACGTTCAGCCAGAACCAAACACTAAGGAGGTTTACCAGCACTAGAAAGCCCTAGTGTAAATCCCAATCCACAGCTCGCACAAACACTTAAATTTTTGTTTCGATCACTGTTAGTTTTTATGTAAGCAAAATGCAAACACGTGCGTTGTGTTGTCAATTTCTTAATTTATACAGCTCATCGCGATCTCAACACAGAAAGCAAACAGTGCCCTTTCACAGAATGTACTGATTGATTTATCCTTTACTTACTGGCAAGCTCAGAGATCAAAACTCCATTCGAACCCTAATCTTATGTTTGGATTTCCTTCGTTCTTTATAACCAGCGAAGCCCAATGAACTCTTGAATGCAAGAACTATGAAGCAGACATTGTAAGCTCTACGCTATTACATTTTCTAGTTGCAAAATCATCGTTTCGGCGTCTAGATCTTCTCCTAAACTCTCAGTGCAAGAAAAGCAGCAATACAAGAGAAAGCTGGTCGATGAAGGACACTGATAGTATAGTTGACAATAAGCAGTTTCACTCAAAATTAGCTATGTTACCGCGAGCGTGATCCAAATGTGTAGTTGTGCATTTTCCTGTCGTAAAATGCTCAGTACTTCATCGCCCTCCGGCAACTGGTCAAATTGAAGCTCTATCACCTAACAAAAGAAACGAAACTCTTAGCTTCAACTAGAAAATATTTGTTTATGAAGAAATCGAGTGAATTCTCTACCTCGTCTTCTGTATCCCGAAGAGGTATCTCGATGGAAGTCGCCATCTTGGATGCGATCGCGAAGGATAATCCGTCAAGTAATGTGACACCAAATGTCCCTATTTTATCGAATTGAGAGAACCTTCTTACTGCAAAAAGCATTACATTATATTTTTTGATTTTATCCAATTCCTTTCGGGTGTCCCTTTATGGGAGCTTAAAAACAAAGGAAAAGTCTAAATCTAAGCCTTCAAAGTGTCCGCGACCGGTTACGGGAATGTCCGCTTACCGTAATGGGTAACTTACAGAGTTTGTATGGAGGTTCAGACGGGTATTAAGGTTCAACTGGATGGTCGTATATAAGAGTTTCCACTTCATCCATGTCCCTTCCACCATCTGGATCAAGTTGCGCTTGATATATTATGTTCTATTTGGAAAAAAAAAATTTTTTTTCTGGATTCGGTAAATTTGATGTATAAGATTTCTGTCGTTAATCAGCCTAGTAGCTTTTCGGTAGGCTTCATAGAGCCCACAGAATGAGTAAGTCACTCCTTTTAAGAAAGCCATGTGCTTTACGAAGAATACACCAATTCAATAATTTAACGCTAAATAAGCAATAAGTTTCAGAGATAAAAGGACAATTTTGGTCGCACTAAAGCGACTTTTGAGTGGGCTTCGTTCAGGGGTCATGTATTTATAGATTTTCTTGTGCAGGCTGTAATGCCAGCTTGAAACTACGCGTACTTCCACGCGTGTCTGTGAACACCTAACTGCTGATAAGACTCACACATCGGTAAACGCTCTTAGTTGCGCGCATCATGGGTACTGAGGGCAAATTTACAAAGAAGCAAAGCTGTAAACATGATACGTTTTTCTTCATGTTTCCGTTCTGATTTCACATTTGGAGACGAAACATCACATAATGTAAATGGAGAAACCCCTTTTCTAGGTCTACCAGCGTTTTTTGAGCAGATCGAGTGATTGTTGTGGGCGTAGCAATTTTTTTTACGGTTAAAACCGAATAATTTGATCAAGTCTTAGTTACTCAAGCCACAAAAATAACATCTTTGATATTCTGATAAGTAGGCTAATGCCTAGCTCAATCGACTCAAAAACGCTAGTAAACGTAGAAAAGGGGTTTCTCTATTTACAGTAAAAGTTCCTTCTCGGATATGAAACTCAGGGCAGAAATAGGAAGAAAAACGTATCTTTTGCCGCTTTGTTTCTTTACAATCTTGACCTGGTTACCCATGATGCAACTGAGAGCGTGAACTCGTCTATTCTGGGCCGTTTCAGTACCGTGACTCAAATTCCAGCCGAATGCTTTCATGATCATGTAGTTTATCAAGCCAGCTGTACATTCCAGCTCAAGATAAAAGGAGCTTTGCACATCCTGTGAGAAAACCCTTCCCTTAATCAGCAACTTGAACAAGTTAATTTAACCCTAAGCCTACCCTTGTAATCCCCATACTCAGCCATTCAGATTCATTTTGCATCTTCTGTAATATTTGCACTGAAGAACTGAGGTAGAACTTTCTGCCGAAACATGTTAGTAAATGTCCTTTAATTTCTGAAACTTGTTTTTGACTTTCCTGTGCTGCTCAGATTTTTAAATAAACAATCACCAGGTCCTGACAACAAGGCCTTGTGACACCTAGTTACGAAAGAAAGGTGAAGGCTCTTGACAATAAATCGTTATCACTGTACGTCACAAAACAAAACAAAAATACATCGGAAACTATTCTGTGGATAAAGTCAAAAAATTGTAATGTTATAGGAGAAAAGTAAAGAAAAAACTTCTCCAAGTTTTAGGTCCCTATGTGTATTCCCAAACTTCAGAGATTCGTCGAAATGTTTTGCTCAAATTTACAGACCCCACTGATGGAGCTGCCATAGTGTACCTCCGTGGCCGGAAAATAGTGTAAACATCTGAAACTTACTTTCGCTGTGAAGTCGATTGATTATCTGAACTTAACTGAACCACCAAACATTTACAGAAGCACTCTTGCTAATACTTAAACTCCTGAAAAGGCTAAACATCACTAGATAAGTGCATATTTTTCGACAAACGCGATCGAAGCTTTATGCAGCTTTATGTCACGCACCGCCATAACTCTATTTATTTTATTTGCGCAAGGTCATCATTGTTACAACACCTCATACTACAGTGCAATCAGTCCTGAGCAGGAAGTCTCAGAAGCGTTTTCAGGCTTATCTAGAAGACCCCCTTTACCACCTGATAAGACAAGTCTGGTTTCCATGGTTTCGCGTTGGTTTCCAAACAAAGCACGCTATTAAGCTGAAAAGTTGAAAACAGATATAAATTTAGGCTCGATTTCTGCCGCTTTCTCGAGTCCGGTCTACGTTCCTTCCCGAGAAGAGACGCGGGCTCCATCCCCGAACAGCGGCTGGTAATCGAGCCTGATATAAATTTAGATCCTCTTATGCCTGATGAGGATGAAAACTTTTGTGGCTCTTTAGTTTTGGATTTTGAAGGCCATAGTGACGGGGATTTTTTTCTTTAACATTGCTCTTTTGTGCCACATATGGTCTGCATGCTGGAGATAGGACTATTTGATCGCCTAGTATGACCCTAAGGGGTCCTAAGGTGGGACATTTGAAAGCCATTTTTGCCACGGGGATGGAAATGAGTGGTACTTTATAATCTAACGGCATGACTTTGTTATTTCTTCTCCATCAAATCAACATTGTTTCATTGTTTACCTTGACAACGAAATAACACTTCCTATCTACTTTAACTATAAAATGACCACAGAGAATGACGCATTGTTTTTGACGAACCTGATGACATTGTTTGGTAAAGGGATTGCCATCACCATAGTGACGTTTGGCATCCTGTTTACCTTGGCGAGGAAAAAGGTATAGTAATTTAAAATTAGTTACAGAAAGTTCAAGAGGGATAACATTTTCGGCGCTAGCACGAAAACCGGTCAAGCCGGTCAAACTGGAAAATTTGGCTTCCCAGGAATTGAGATCGTCTGTCCGTTCAGCCGAGACTTCGACTGTTTTTCGATTTCTGCCGTTCACGAATGCTACCAGGAGCCATAATCGGGGACGAAGAACATAAGTCTTGGGATCCCCGCGCACCTATGATATGGGACAATTTTTCTATTTTTACAACAAATTACGCCATCCTGACGATATCTATCTGCGCGGTCCCACGCACATGTCGTGGGTTCTCGCGTGGATGTTGTCACGTTGCGTGATCAAATGGTAAACTCTCTTGCGGATTTTTTCACAGCGATGGCAGGGAATAAGGCCGGGACTAAGAACCAGGGCGCTTATATGTAGTTTTATGCTCTAAGCTAACGGAAAAGGTGAGTTTTTCAGGATCGAAAACAACACTTCAATTTCGCGCTGTGAATGAAAATAAGATCTGCTTGCGCTAGTTGTAAGCTTGCGTAATGCTTTTGCGTTTGTTCTGACTTAAAATATAGCAAGAAAACTCTCTACTCTGACATCGAGTTAATTTTTGAGTTTCTCAGACAATGCTTAATCATGACCAAAACCTGTTTTTGATGGTTTCTTATTGTTTCGGCTTGTTTGGCGAGTTTGCAAAAGTTTTAGAAAGGAACGTCTGACGCGTACAAGTAGTCATTTGCATAGTGTAGCGCGTGCACTTCAAGTCCGAGTCTCGCTTCAATTGTCAACAAATCCCCGCTGACAAAGATTTCTTTCGTTATCTTTTGTGCTGAGATGCTGCAACAAATTTTACGAACGCAAAAAGGCTACTAATATCATGTGTGTTTCTTCAACACAGGGAAATTTTACACTGCGACGATAAAATAGACATATCATTTTCAGCTTAGATTTTAATATGTTCTCAAATATTTATCAGTCTTGAACATATTTAAAAACTATAGCGACATTGTGTGAGTTCGATGCACGTTTTCACGCGAAAGTGCGGCGGAAGTACAATTTGTCGTGTTTACTCACTGTACTAAACACGCATCGGCGGGCGCTGTTATTATTCATCGACAACAGACAATTTACTGGATTTTTACACCAACAAAACTGAGCAGTATCTACGGACGTAAAGTTATTGGGCCTTGATGAAACATCAAGCGTTGTTACAATTCAGGCGAAACTCAAACTTGCAATTATTTTGTTTTACATTTCGGTCGTGATAGACTGGCGAATTCCTCGCAAGCGCGAGACAAGAGGAGGGAAACTTTGAAGTCCTGAAACGCTACTATAGTTACTAAATATATCCAGCTAGTTTTTTGCTGTGTTATGGAAAAGCTGTTAATCTTCACCACATGCGAAATTTAGAGCGGAGTAATGTACAGCTCTTGAAAAAGAAGCAGCGGAACACAACTTGGACACTGATATATATATAAGCTTAAAGCGGGGCATACCTAAATTCGAGACTGGCTTAGTTCACTCAAACTGGAGCAGCTTACGACGAAATACTTAAGCAAAATTCCAACAAACATAAACGTGTTGAGTTGTGGGCCAAAAGCACACTGATAGCATGAACAATTTCGGGAATTTCGGACGCTATTTCCCCCGCGCGACATCCGCAAAAATTCTCGCAGCATGTACGCGCGTGTGCCGCAGGCGATGGCGCAATTTGTTCTAAAAATAGAAAAATTGCCCCATATCATAGGGACAGCCCAAATACTAGAAATGGCGCGCGCTTACAGTCTCCGTCCCCGATTATGGCTCCTGATGCTGCGTGTTTTCATTTTTGATGAAGCTTAACTTCTTAGAAGTTGTACAAGGCCGGCGATTTTTAGTTTTGATCTAATGATTGGGAATATTTCCGTCTCTGAATGGGCCGTGATGTTAAAACTCTAACCTGTTTACAGCATTGTATTGAGCTTCATTACCGTTGGGTGCCCCTGATTGTCGTTGATTAGTCGAGTTCTCTTGTTCTTCCATGCACATAACCACTATCTCTCTCTTAAAACCTTGTGATCTGTTCTCTATTTTAGTAAGAAAGCATGGCGTTCTTGATTCCGATTGGAAGGTAGAACATGGGATTGGCCTGACCGGCTGACCGGTCGACCGGCATGAAATTTAAGAAACAAAACCAAAATGGTGAAAAAAAAAATTGCATCGTTCGCGACTATCGTAGCTTTGCGGACTCTTGTAACTTTACTCTGATAAAGCTAATTCGCATACTTTTAAAGTGAAAACACATGCAAGCCAAAAATTATGCCATTTTAGCCGCTATGATGCGAAAGCGAAGCTGTCTTGTCAAAACAGTTTCGTTCCGGTCACGGCGGGCTGGAGGGTGACCGAGATCTCAGTAACCAGGCCAGTCCGGCTTCTTATAAAAGTACATTGAAATTAGGTTTTATACGAAGAAAAGAGTAGCTAGGCGAGGTCTCGTAAACCGAGCCAGCCCGGTTGACCGAGCTCATATGAAGAGGCCCTTAGAAAGGATGAAGATTGTGCAGTTTGCGTAAGTTGAAAAATGTTCCACGAGATACAGTTACCTCCTCGCCAGACATTTGCAAACCTCTGGGATTGTCATTTATGTAATCGTTCCCGGCAGTGTTCTTCGGCTACAGATCTACGACTACATTATAAAACGGAGCTGTAGACGAACGTCTTCTCACATATATTTAGTAATGTCAACTAGTCCTTGCTTAAAATACTCTACAGTTCTTATTAGGTGTTGGTGCCATGAAGACGAGAAAACGACAGGAATGGGGAAGATAGGATAAAGGGACCAAAACGAAAGTGCCGAACAAAGCGGAAGTAGAGCAAGAGTTTCCGGACAGGCGGTTCGTTCCACTCCACCTGATATATTCTTCTCGTGCTTGCGCAACTAGACAAGTTCTATTCAGGTTACTATACATCACACGCTATAACCACTAAGTACAGAAGCTACATAGATCGATTTCGTTATTGACAGGCGGTTGGAAACAACGGACAAGGAAAAAGATAAAAAGTGCTTTGGAAGCCTTTTTTGAGCGACGAGGAGGGTTAAGTAATTACACGACTGAATTTGCGTCAAAGCGCCGGACTACTCTAAATTAAAGACACTTGAGAAATTTCTGCCAAAGGTTAAGTACCGCGTTGACGGAATGTTGTTTCAACTGCAGGGGAATCTCCAATTAAACTCTTCCCCCGCCAAGGGTTACTATGAGTATTCGGTATTGAATAGTGAAATTAATGCGTCTTTCAAATTTATGGAAGCGTTAACTAAATTTATATTATTTTGACCCCAAGATTTGAATCTTATCGAGGCGAGTATGCATCTCAAAATCTGTTCAACAACTGTCTGTGTATCTCAATAAATCGATGTTTTATAAGGTTACTTGACCGTCTTCTCAGAGGGATTGTTGCAAATATATCGACTGACCTGGCTGTGTTGTGTTGCGCTCTCTCTGTATTCTAGACATGATTGTCCTTGTAGTTTTCACAAAAATGTCTCTTTTTTATGTCATTTTCGTTAACTTCCTTCATCAGAGAGAATTACATTTGTTTTCGACGATCATGTTCCGCTTCCATTCGCGGTGTTGTAAAATTGGTGAAAATTTAAGAATGTGCTAAGAAAATACTGAGCGAGGACTGCCCTGAGACACCCTCATCATTCTTTATGTAATTTGATAGAAAATTAAGTAAAACAACGCTTAAATCACATAATGAACTTGTTTCATACTATTGAATGGTATGCTAAATATGCATCTCGCAGTAACTGTATCATCTTTCTGTAGAGATCTCCGACAAAACGACAAACTGGTACAGCTCAGTTCGTATATCAGGAACGCAGCACACTGTAGTTCACATTAATGAACTAGGCAAACATATGATCGTGCACTTTGCAATCTAATGCAAAGCACGTTGTAATCTAAGAACACCTTACATTTAAGAATATTTACAGCTTTAAGGTGGGCAAAATAATTCGAATATTTAATCTGATCACGAAAAAAAATTCATTCTTACAAAATAAGGGTGCAATTTAAGTCAACGCTATTTAAAGAACACTGATAAGTGCAAGCGACGACTTCCTATGGTTAACATTATTATTATTATCTGCATGAACGTTCGTTTAAAAATAGTTCCTGAGAACATGATGCAACAAATAAAGATTTTCACGACAACTTGTTTAGAAACAGCAAGCAAAGTAGCTTAAAATGACAGGTCTGTCAACGTACGGTAGTACGTGCTGGCTCAAAAATAAACCGGTAATGCCTCTTTAAACATGTGTCGTCTTTATTTTTTAGAGTTATCCCAGCTTTGGACGATTGAACGGACTGAACGGCCCATCGGTTTGACTGTCTGAACTCAAGGAAATAAAAACTGCTCTTAGATGGAAATTCTACTACCTTGGTCAGGGTTGTTTGTCTGTGAAAATGTTGCAAAAATAGGGTTTTTAAATTTTTCATCCCTTTTAGCTTTCCTTCCTTTCGACCTCTCCCCTCATGAATTTCACCTCACCCTCCCCCCACCCTCATCTCTGTTCAAGCTAACGATCTGTCTAGAGCTCGGCCTGGATCTATCAAATAGTTAAGTCAAATCTACTCAAGATTTTTCAAAGCATGATGAACGTATTCAGAATTTGCGTGAATTTTGTATTTGTTTCGTCACTTTGCAGGGAGAGTTTCTGTTGATTTTCAGGTTTTTCCTGCAGCCGGTAACTTCTGTCAACTTCAAAATCTGCAAAACATTAGCAATAACAAATACGCGATTGCAATCTTGATTTATTTTTAATCCTGGATTAGCCTTGACTTACAAGCTTGTCCTGGGGATTGTTTTGATTATGAAAGACCAATCTACACATAACAGGCTTGTTACAGATTGAGTTCGAGTAGTCTTTCATTAGCCTGCGTAGCTGGCGGGATTTCGTGGGAGAGTGCTTTTGTTTGAACGTGAACGGCGAAACCCCCAGGGGACAAATATCGCTCGCTCGCGAGTCCCGCCAGCTGCGCAAGCCATCGAGAGGAAGTTGTGTTTCTGGGGAAGCCCTAATTTCCACTCCGAACGGTTTTCGTGCCCAGAACAGAACACGTCATTTCATTGGAATTTTCCGTATTTCACATTTGACCTTACTTCATTTCGCAACAAGGTTAAGTTAAAGGGATGTTGATGGACTCTACACTTGCTATTGGTTATGGGAATCCCCTGTAAGCGTTTATAATCTATCAGGGTTGTCTGCAAGGCATCAAAAAATGCCGCATTCTTTGCGCCAATTTATAACAGAAAATGTCATTGGCTGAAAAATATCACGTTGAGCTCCAATGAACGGGAAGTTAAATTAGTTGTCAAGGTAAACAAGGAAAATATGTCTATTTGGTAGGGGAGAAAAAACATTCCAGGCTGTAATATTGTAGCCTATGAATGCGGGTTGATACATTAAATTTGGGCGCTCTATTTTCGTACAGAACCCGATTTTCTAAAAATGGCTTACTCTATGGTCTCTATAAAAGCCTTGCTCAAGTCAGGCTTGTTACCGAGTTTTTGCAGAAATCTTCAACACTTAACGTGAAAGAATCAGCAACAGAGTGCAGTATTTTACAAACTGAAAATGTTTATTCATTTGAAGGTATGTCCTGTTTCTTTCTTTAACATCTCATTTTTAACTGTTATGGTACATCAAAGCCGTTGTAAACTGATTTATTAAATTCTTTCAACTGTGTTAATTTACGAGCACATTTAGTGAGGAAGATAAAGTCGGGAAGCCACAAACAGACCAGTTTTTAAAATCATGTCATAATTTTTGTCGCATAGTTTGACTGATGAGGAAAAGTTCACGTTGTACGTTATCCACTACAAATTTCACAAGACTTTCGCAGCTTCAACGTTTTAATTTCCAGCGTTGCTCATATCTCTGTTAGAAGAACACAACGTACGTGCAGTTAGTCAATTAGCGATCGAGTGTTGCTAAGAAAACATCTTTTTGTTTATTCGTTGATATATTTCACGAATTGTTTTTCATTTAGTGCAAAGACTCGAAGCTGAACTAAGTTCACTCTGACAAGACTAATAATCTTGCTTTAGAGAAACAAAGTTTTGTTTTGCTGTTCGTTTTAGAAGATTTTCTCGTACGCTTTTGCAACCAGGATGAATGTCCGATGGTTGCTTCGCTAGTCCCGTAGCTATCGTTCCTGACCCTACAGCTCAACAAAGTTCAATCTTTGAATTCTCTGTTTGTAATGCCTCTAGAAATGCCATTTATTTTCTCGGTTGAAAATTTGTTCACGATCTTAGGGAATTTTGGCCCTTGTGTGACCATTTGTTATGCACATTACGTATTTCATATCATGGATTGTAGCCATTTAGTTTATAGTGAAAGCTTTCCGCAATTGGAAACACATGAATTCCAATTTTGTATTTTCAACGAAGAATCAAAGGACGTATATCGAACGAGAAAAACTATGACAAACGTTGTGAGTTGTTTAGTCCTAAATGTACAAAAAGGGGTAGGGGAGAGCAAACACACATACAGTTTGCAGCTAGCCCTCCAAGTCAGTGAGCTGCATAATTGTATCATGTACCAGTGGCACTTCGATATAACGAAGGGCCAAGGGACTGGCAAAATATGTTTGCTACAAAGAGTTTTCGTTATATGAGGGCTTTTTTTTCCATATATTTTGTTATTACTGGGGCGAAGAATATAGTTCGTTATACCGAGGACTTCGTTACCTAGAGGTTAGTAAAATCGAGTTTTATGCTTATGCTTGGTTGTCTTATAAGGATCTTTCTTTTCCTTTAACAGTGGTTGGTTACAATCATGGCCCTTCATGTACTCCTGACGCAATTCAAAATCGCCAAACCATATCCAGCTGCCAGCAGCGATCCTCAAGAATTTCTTCATGCTGAGCAATGGCTCAGATCAAAGAATGCGACGCGTCATGATGCCAAATATGACGTCAACAACTCCAGCAACCTGCTGCTGTCCTTGTTTGAGCATGCACATATTAGAACAGCGCGCCAAGTCAGTTCAGGATGCTTAAAGAGCAAATCTGTGCGACAGTGCGGCAACGATTTGATTTTGACGGTGGAGTGCAAAAAGCGAAGCAAAACTTGCATTAGATTTCGAAATAACGCGAGATGCGTTACAGAAACGAGTTATTTCCCCGCTTGTGGAAAAGTGTTCAACACAAATTGTTTATGTCGAGGACAGAGTGGATAAACAACCCCTTGCCAGCAAAGATTTTTATGTGAAGGCAACAGAGAAACTTTTTAAATTGATCATGGAAAAACGGACCGCGTTACAGAGGACACTGAAGTAATATAGAGAAACAGTGTAGAAATGTTACTATTTTAATTTAAATATACATGTTGTATTGTAGGACATGTTGGTGGGGTGGCTTTGAAAGTATTATCTACTCATACGTACCCTGCAAGCAGAGGTCGCTTTCGAAAGTTACCTTGCCAAGTAACGTATACATCATTTCAGAATGTATGGTTTTCGCTGAAAACACCAAGTAACGACTCCTACTTTTATAGTTGTTATATAACTTGTTTTGAGATGAGTTAAATAAATTTTAATATTTACTACTGTGATGTTAGTTGCTGTTGTATGGGCATCTGAATTTTTCACGTGCTTTCCTGCTATTTTGAAAGGCGTTGACGGACGTCCCATGGATACAATACAATATTTACGCTAGAATTCGAAAGCCAATATTTAAACTTGATCGAGATGTATTTCTTAGTGACATATCCCTTGAAGAAAGGCTGAAAACGCATTTTCAGTCTGGCCTCCAGATTTCAAAATTCTCTAATTAAAAGAAAACTCCATTTTCTGACACGGCTGCTACGCTTAGTCGCTTTCTATCAGCTTCCCATTTGATTTCTTTGTTTTCCTCTTCTTAATTCCGCTTTTGTTTTCTGCGAATGCTTAGACGGTCTTAAACTACGTAGCTTATTGGAAGCTTGACAACTATATCCGATTGTAGATCCTATGTTTACATTAACGCAATTTTAATAGTTATTTTTTCCTTTAACCCTTTTTGTGCAACCAACATATCTGTCTTAACAAAATTTAAAACTTTACTGTAATGGTATGCTAGAAACAAACCATTTCCCATTTGCTTTGCTATACGGCGTAATTAAAAAAGAAGCCAAAGAATTCAATCTTAAACGAGTCAATGATAAAGAAAGGAGTTACGTCACGATTCGCGCATCTTGGAAAGTTTCGCCGAAATTTTTCAAGTTCGTCGTTTGTAATCCATGTTTTTCTTCTCCATCCTTAAAGGAACTCAGTCACGGTGTTTTGTCACGTACAAAGTATCCATTAAATGGAAGGAAAACTGAAAATAATAATTTATTAAGATAGAAAAACATCAAAGAGATGATAACAAACCACGATGGAACAAGGATGGTCAAGGATGGCGAAGATTGACACGGATTGCAAACGACGAATTTGAAACATTTAGGTTTAACTTTTCAAAATGTGTAAACCGTGACTGAGCTCCTTTAACCATCCTTCTTTCTTCATGGTTTAGATTACCATCCCTTCCTTCAATTTAAAGGCAATTTTGTACACGGCCAAAATAACTCAAAACACGGTCACTAAGCTCCCTTAAAACAAAAAGCAAACACGGAAACGATTGCAACGAGAAAAGGCTTTCATTTTCCGGTTTATTGAATGCAAAGTTTCTCTTTTTTCCGTCTTCAGTTCTATCTACTACCGGTTACAGTCTGACGTAACGACATGCTGAAAGTTATGTCATGCCAGCAAGGGGGAATCCCCATTTTTGTTCACAGACAAACAATGTGATATCTTTTTTGTCGGCTTGCAATTTAACACTGAGCAAATTACCGGATGGAACTAAATGAAACCTGAAAACCGCTAGCGAAAAATAGCGATGACTACTGTCTCTTTGGCGATTCAGCGACATTGTATGTCGGAGAAATTTAGCTATCGTAACTCAAAATCTAGTTCATTCGAACTTCTTGATAACTTAGTAAAGGTACCTCTAAGCTCTACCTCTAAATGTAAGTCCTAACTTTTCTGATAAGTTAAAATCCCGACAACTTGAACTGTTCTTTCATGGACTGTCAAGTTAGACCAGAAATGAGTCACCCATAAATATATATAGCTTGTATCGAAAATACTGTAACAAAAAACTAACATTTTATTGTAACAGGGCTTCTATTTTGAATCAAAAACATTGAGCAAACAACTGGAACGAAATTGAGATATTCATTCCAAACATGGAGTCCAAAAAAGCGGAAGGAATTTTTTTGATAAGTATCTACCGACATAATTACTTCCAAGACTACAAGATTAGTGTAATTTGCCTTTTGCCCAATATACAAGAATGAATGCAGTTTTCCTCTGAAGTGATTTTTGTTTAATCGTGTCATGTACGTGAATATTTTTTCCGCCTCGAATAGCTGCAGCTAAGGGAAAAAAGTTAATGAACATTACTGTGAAACTAAAATTGGGTCTATGAGTAGTGTATTTGGTTTCCTCGGCGGGAATATAAAAAAGGTCGCTTCTTTAACTGGAGTATCGACGACTGTGAAGACCATAGCTGATCTTACCTGGGACACTCAATCTGTAGAATAGTGTACAGTACAGACGAAGAATGAAAAGCACAATATTCAAGGTAAGCTGTATGTTTCTGATGTTATTCCAGCTAAATTCCTGCTAAATATTTTTGTTTTGATCCTCTAGTTCGCTACGAACGACTGTACATCATTGTTAATCTTTCTTTGGTCACAGAAGTAAAGTACTATAAAACTGAAGTGAATTGTTTGCAGGAAAGATAAGGCTGAAGAAAATATTGAGTTCAATTGTTAGAATAATCAGTTTTAATAATTCAGAATTCTTGAAAAACACGATGCTGAAAATGCTAACTCATGCATATCTTTTGTAAAAAAAAAAAGATCCTTGTAAATATATCGTAAAACTGGAGGATTTGAACATTTAAAAATAGCTGCTTTTAAGTTGCACTATACGAAAAATTATGAGGAACAGTAAATAAGTATATTGCATCCAGAGTTTATCCTAAACTCAAAATGTTAAACAGGATCGTGCCCTTTCTTAGCCAAAGAGTTCTACTGAACATATATAAACAAACTATATTACCCATCCTAGATTACGGGTGTATCATATGGGGTGTCTGTGGAAAAAGTAATTCACGACGATTATGGAGATTACAGAATCAGGCCATGCGTATTATTCTTGCTGCGAATCGCAGAACGTGCTCACAGGATATGCGTAACAGGCTATATCTGCTATCCTTAGATAGTAGACGGCGGTTTTTGAAGCTACAATTAGGGTTTAAGGTCGTACACAATGTTCACTGTCCGCACCAGTTAGAGGGATATCTTGTTAAGAGGTCTGATCTGCATGGAAGAATACTTAAAGACTCAACACTTTTAAACTTCACACCAACTAAAACGAAAATGGGTCAGTCTACTTTCAAGTGTGACGCTGCACGAGAATGGAACGGATTACCAAGAGACATCAGAGAATTAAACACTCTAGTTCGCTCTAGTTCGCTACGAACGACTGTACATCATTGTTAATCTTTCTTTGGTCACAGAAGTAAAGTACTATAAAACTGAAGTGAAATGTTTGCAGGAGAGATAAGGCTGAGGAAAATATTGAGTTCAATTGATCTGCATGGAAGAATACTTAAAGACTCAACACTTTTAAACGTCACACCAACTAAAACGAAAATGGGTCGGTCGGTCTACTTTCAAGTGTGACGCTGCAAGAGAATGGAACGGATTACCAAGAGAGATCAGAGAATTAAACACTCTTTCTAAGTTTAAAACACATATTTTTAAGCATTTTATGGATCAAGACCGTATCAATCATGTATGTACCGTAAATTAGGTTCAATTTTTTGCTTGTTTGTTTGTTGTTGTTGCTCTTCTTTTTAAATGCTTGTTTTTACATAATCTCTAGAATGGCTGTAATTTTTAATGTAAATGTTTAGTATTTAAAGTACAATTTTATGAACAGCTGTATTTTATATGTAAATGCTGATCGCCAGTTAATACCAGTGATCCAGTGATCACTGATTGGCCTTTCAGGTTAAATAAAGTCTTTTATTTTATTTATTTATTTTAAAAGGATTTTGAATTTGACCTTGTGTCATTTTTATTGCAGCTCGCTGTTTACCTTTTCGTACAGAGTTACGTTTTCTCGGTGGTTCATTCAAGATTCGTTCAAATCCAGCAATCCGCACCACAAACTGCTACGAGCCATGATGTTGCAACTGACTTTCTAGATGAAAACGAATTGGACGAACTCCACGAGACTTCATTGTCAAAATCTCTACAAGACGAAGCCAAAAACGGAAACAATCTAAAGTCAGTTGGCCTGCGCTTCAAACGGAGGTCGAGTCCTTGCGTGTTGGGAAAAACAATACGATGGAACGACTGCCTTGGAAGGTACTTTATTGAACTTCACTGCAGATCACAAAGTGTGGTTTGTTTATCGGCTAACAATGTTCCACCAAAGTGCAAGAAAAATTATGGTTCCGTCCTTGGACAGAAAGGTTACTGCCGGATTCTGAACAGCTGCACGTGCGCGGCGTGACTTCGTTCTACTGCACGTTCAGGAACTTTGACTGTGTTCAATGTGTCATCCGTTAACCATCGCTTTGTGATGTTTGTTTTCCTTTAAGGACATTGTAGCTGTAACATTCTCAACGTGAATGGCAAAATGATCTTATTTGCTTTTTCTTTAAATCCTCTTAGCTGGGTATCTTTGATTATGATAACAGGAGATAATGGGCCTTTTCGGCGATGCGGCGGCCACTTTGAATTCTCTTGTCTCAAATAGGTATCATGGGACGCTCTGGGAACAAATTAGTATGTATTTGCCTCCTGAGCATCTCATAATAGCTACTTGAAACAATACTGAATCATAGTTCAAAATGGCCGCCGTATCGCCGAAAAGGTCCATTGATTTGTAAGTTATATTTTATGACTGAAGGCATGTATCATGCCGTTGTAATTTTCCAAGAGGTCTAGAGCTCTTGGTCCTCTTAATAGTGGAGTAACCAGTTTCCTTTGCCTGGATCTGATTAACGTCCGTTTATGTAAATACGTAAAGATCTTTTACGTAACATTTAGTTAAATTTTGTCGTATTTAAACATATTTAATATTTATTGTATCCTGATCAATGAATTGTTGGCAAGGGTTATTCAATAAAGAAATAAATACAGAGTCAAGTGTTCAGTTTTATATTCCTAGAGACACTTTAGTAACGTAAGTTAGTCACGTAACAAAAGTATTCCGTAAAGAGCGGTAACAGTCTGTTTAATTTATTTAGAACAATTGTTGAATGCTTTACCAGCCTTGCAGATTCCTGGTGATCCTGCAGGTTGAGTCAGAATACAAATGACAAGCCAAAATACACACACTGGAAGAACTCCACTCAACTGTAAAAGTCGATCATTTTTATCCAATGTTTTAACTGTGTTTTGTGTTGCGCACGCGAGGGAGCACTAAAAGGTGTAACCTGTTAAACAGGTTTGCTGTAGCACAAATGCCGTGGGATGTTTGTACTCGTTTCGCGAATTATGAGCGTGAATTCTTCAGAGTGTAGTTGGATAATAAATCTCTGCTTATTACTTTCTAGCCGAATCCAACAGGTAGAGTGGTCTTTACTTGACCCAAAAGTAACACGATTTGATTGATTTGGTTTTGCGTCTAACACTCACACAAAATGGTCTGACCCACAAGGCAAGTACGCAGTTTTTTTTTTTTTTTTTTACCGGCCACTGATCTGTAAAAATGTTCATTTTTAAAATAGTAGGCAGTCGTGGGACATGGTCCAGGAGTCGGCGCGAAGGTTGCGAACATTTTCTATGGTGAACGTCTAACTCAGTCCTTTGTTTAAAATAACAACCCAATGTTTGAAATAAGCAGTTATTAATTGGTATTAAATATCTTAATCTGTTACAAATACTTTTGGCCCGTAGAGGCGAGGGCCACCAAAACGCCAAAAGCATGATAATGAAAATTATGCTACTCCAATGTTTTGGATTCGCGAATTTTCCCGTGCATTGTACAGGTTACATAATGGTTGGTTCACTCTAAATTCTTGATAACTGTCCGTATGGGGAAACAGTGAGTTTTGTTTCCCCGATATCCTTAATGGTACTCGAGGCGAATCTGCTAAAAATAAGAATTGGAAACTCACTTTTTGGTAGGTCACGTAACCTTTCTTTCTCATTTTCAGGGAGGAAAACGTGACAAACCCATAGAACATCTGTGAAGAAGGCCATACAGAAGTTGACTGGAAACGCAGAGAAAAGGCCTGATTTCTCCTACTCTAGTAAAAGCAAGACATTGAAAAGACTCCAGTGAAATATTAAATGAGTTTTCGAAATGTCTCTGAAAGAAAAAAAATTCAATAGATTGTATGGGGGATCTCAGATGGGCATTTCCGTGAGTCTATTGTACGACTAGCAGTTAGCGTGATTTGATAAATTTAGAAACGGAAAGTACTCGAATATTTTATTGTAATATATATATCGATTAGAAAGTTTCTAATGCCAGCGAATTAAAAGGAAAACATTGAAGTCCGTTTAGCAAGAACTCGTGAGTATCACGCGTAGGGAAAATCTTTTGTTTCGCCAAGTCGGGAAACTCTCGTAAGGTATGTATTTAAAAATAGGAAGACGTCAGTCTGTAGCTATAAAAGAGCCGTGAGCAGATGGGTTGAAGAGGAATTCAGGTATAATCTGTAAAGGGCAAAAGAGGGAACGAAATCAGTTAATTCCAAGCTGAAAAGAAAGGAAGATGTGCAATCACTTAAAGGTACTTAGAGGCAATCAAGTGTATAGCAATTCAATTGGTAAACTTAAATCATTTTCACCTATGCGGATTTATGTTAACAAGCGTGGTTTTGTTTGGGTCCGCAATTTTGAGAAGTATTCAAATTGCCTCAGTTTGCTCTGGTTCTTTATGTTGTGGCGAAAAGCTTAAATTAGCTTAAAATTTCAGTCAACTCTACGAGTCTAAAATTAAATTGCCGTTCAGTGAAGTGCTTTACTTGGAGGCCGTATTTTTTCTGCTGTGAGGGTTAGCTTGGAATCCCGCGTTTGCTACTGAAAGCGAGAATTATGCTGATACAAGAAGCCAAACGACAAACGTAATAAATTGCAGGCATCTAAAATGTCCTTTCTTAGAAGAGAGTTTTACAGTGTCTGCATTCAGGACAAGAAAACGGACAAAATTACTGATGCTGCGAAGGTGCTTGAGTCGATGACAGATTAATGCTTAAAAAAGGGATTTCAGTTCTCTTCTAGACCTTCTAATATCAATCCTCGTTTCTTTGGCCTTGTCGATCAGTCGCGATCAGTCCCTACCTACAATTATACACTTGTTTTAATGTTAGATCTACGAATCTTTTGCGGTGTCAAGAATCTTCGGCATCCTTTTGCGTACATTTGTTTTATGATCGATTTTAATTTTTGCTCATTTCTCTCTTTGTCCTGTAATGGATGTTTTACAGGGGTAGTGAAGTGTTGATCGCTAAATGGTCGGTTAAAATCATATCTTTCACCATTACTATAGCTAGTAAAACGGTGTTTGTGCAACTGTCATTTTAAAATGAAACTGAAAAAAGGATTCCTCGTCCTCCAACATAGAGAAGTGCTATTGTTTAGAGAGGCTTTCAGAACATGATCTCGCGTACGATTTATCCTAACAAAGTGATTTATATCTTGTATTAAAGCTATGGGCAGCGTTTTTTCATTGAGGTTAATTGGTGAATTGGTATCGCAAAACTCGTGACTTTGATCGCTAATAGTTCCGTATGGTAACCCTGGGGGAACTCCCAAATGAAAAGGTCGGAAAAGCTTGCCGGAAAATTTGAATTAAGACCCTAAAATCCTAAAGGGAGACCAACCTGGGCGCGGCTAAAAGATACCACGTAAAACGGAATTGGCTTGATTACCAGCCGCTGTTCAGAAAAGGAGCCCGCGCTAGTAGACCGCACTCAGGAGACCTGTGGAACTCGAGCGTAAAAACGGAAATAAGAGCGTTTCTTTTATCATTAATTCTTCGAGTGCACCCTAAAAGATATTTTGACAGCTAAGAATAGTGGCGTTTCGTCATGAACATCCTAAGTGAGACCAGAATTTTTGATAAAAAAACTTAAGCGAGATGTCGAGCAACCCCATCCTTTTCATATGGGAGTTTACCCTCCCTCCCCCCCCCCCCCCGGGTGGTAACATAAACTGGAGAAATATGAAAAACAAAACAAAACGACAACAACATAAAAAGACAACAAGAGAAAAACAACCAGCTGGAACGTGACCAAACATGCTCTCTTTTTCTCTCATTGTAGCTAACAGCGTTTGTCTTGGTCCAAAGCTGGTTGCTCTTGGTAGTTTCTTCAAGATTCGTTGAACGCGACCACAGACAGGCATTGGTGAATGACCTGGGAAGAAACCTGTTGAACAAGAACAACACTTCACCAACTATACTGATGTCACAAATCTACAGCGACGAAGACATTGATAATCATTCAGTAGTCAAACGTTCGACACGTTCCTGCGAGTTACGAAGAATACGAAAGTGGAACCACTGCCTTGGAAGGCACTTCACTGAGGTTCACTGCAGAAGACTAAGTGTGGCCTGTTTATCATTTCATAATATCCCACCACGGTGCAAAAAGAACTATCAAATTGTCTTCCGTCAGAACGGGGCTTGTAGAGTGGTTAAGAGTTGCACATGCGCAGCGTGACGTCATCGTGCTCCACATACGGGAAAGTTTAATTAGTGTACAATTTTGTTCATCACTTTGTGATATTTGCAGTCTTTGACGCTTTCAAGTTGTAATTCAGATATTTATCTAAACTATTAAATGGAAGTATATAGGTATTTTTTCTATTTCTAACGCGTTATAAGGTCTTGGTACAGATTTCAATAAAGCGCACTACAAAAAAAAACAACAAAAACAACAACAACGTATAAACAAATGTAGTAAACAAAGTCACGTTACTCCCTGCCGCAGTGCACTGAGTGCTTCTCAGGCCCCAAAGGTACAAACTAAATATGATTTCTCTCCGGTGTTAGCACTCTTGCCTCCATTTGCCGCGCAATCCTTTCGGTCAGCGCCTGATGCTTGGATCTTTAGGAACAACGGCCGTTAAGCGTGTTGGTGATGTGACCTGTACGCATGCGCAAAATGACATCACTAAATATTTTGTTGTTACTGACTGACTGAGAAGGAGGTCCACACTCAAGGACTGATAGCATGCCTTTCGAGCGTTCAAAGGACAAGGGCGAAGCGCGCTTATAGTTTTCCCCTGTTCTTCACAAAATTATCTCTGCTAAACTCAAGAGAGCATGAACGCTAAGAGTCTCAAGAGAGTTTAAAATCCCTTAACTTAAACATCATTTCATGAATGGAAATGTGATAAAAGACCAAAAGCAAGTTGCGGAAGTACTAGTAAAGCATTTTGCTACGTTAGCAGAAGGAATAGAGGGTGCGGCAGTTGAGCGTAATTCAATGGAAGATTCCAAAGATCACCCTAGTGTTCAAAAGATCCAACGGGAGTACGGAAACTCGACGCAGACAATCGAAATCAAACCTGGTACGCAAGGGCAGGTTCTCGCTGTTCTTGAATCGCTGAACATAAACAAAGCTACTGGCAGTGACGGTATTCCATCTAAAGCCCTGAAAATAGGAGCGCAACAGTTGTCCAAACCACTCACGACCCTTTTCAACTCGTGTCTAAGTATTAGCGTGTGGCCCAGTGCTTGGAAGAAGGGGGACTGGACCCCGGTGTACAAAAAAGAGGACAAGCTTTCTAAAGAGAACTACAGGCCAATTACCATCCTCCCATGTGTAAACAAAGTTCTGGAAAAACTGGTGGGTCAACAGATAGCCGCAGATTTTGACTCCCACACGTATGAAAACTCGACTGCATATCGTAAACATCACAGTTGTGAAACTACCTTGATTACCCTGGTTGAGGCATGGAAGAAGGCAAGGGACGAGAGTCTTGTTGTGAACATTCTTTCCACTGACATGTCAAAGGCGTTTGACTCCCTGCACCCACCATTGCTGTTGAGTAAGCTTAAAGCATACGGTTTCAAGGCCGGACTTATACAACTCCTGAAAAGCTACCTTAGTGACAGATACAATCGTGTCAAAATGGGTGACCAAGTCAGTTCGTACAGGTTTGTGAACTGAGGCTGTCCCCAGGGCTCTGCCCTGGGGCCGTTACTATGGAACATTTTTCAGAACGACCTCCCCTTGTGCATAGCAACCAGACCATCGATGTACTTTGACGATCACCAAATCTACCACAGTCGTCATGATCTAGTGGAGGTTACTTCCAAGCTTAGTGAAAGTGCGGATCAGGCAAAAAAGTGTTACGAGTCCAACTTGCTGGCCGGAAACTTAAAGAAATATCAGACGTTGAACATCGGCTGCGGCAAGACAACTGACTCACGCACTAGTGCAGTGATCTATACTAACAATCAGAAAATTAAGACCGCAGATACTCTTAAACTTTTAGGGGTAACTATTGACTCCAAACTGAATTTTTCGGAACACGTTAGCTCAGCCTGCATAAAGACAAGTCAGAGAATCGGCGTACTAATGCGACTAAGAAATTTAATCCCGACTAAGGCCAAACTTCAGTTATACAAGTCAGCTGTACTACCTTACCTTACTTATTGTCACCTAGTGTGGCACTTCTGCAGAGCTAGCGATGCACGTAAACTTGAACGACTACAGGAAAGGGGCTTGAGGGCCGTTTACAAGGACAAGCATGCTAGCTATACTCAGCTACTGGAGAGAGCCAAGTTGCCAACTCTAGAGAACAGGCGTTTACAAGACATCTGTATTCTCATGTATAAAGTTAAACATAGACTATGTCCTAACAGCATCTGTTACTTATGGGAAGCACTCTCTGCGTTATGTAGGACCCAAATTATGGGGCAAACTGTCTATGGCCGACAGATCAGCCAAGACACTGCAGGCTTTTACAAACTATATTCGCAAAAGGGATATAACTCGCATAATGGACACCGGCTGTAAGGGGTGCATCCTATGCTATCCTTCAAGTCATTTATTTTTTTATTGTATTAATATTAGTATTAGTATAGTTTTTCAGCAGTGTCCCCTAATTAGTATGGTGTATTATTTCCAGGCTATAAGGTTTTTGACACTTTAATAAGGTTCTGACTCACTCACTCGCTCACATCAACTAGACATTCGCTTACATCCAGCGAAAACATTATGCTTGGGGTTCCAAGCAGCAAGATACTCGCAACACTTGGAGGAAGAGCATTCTGTTATGCGGTCCCGAAGCTCTGGAATAATTTACCGAGTGGCATATCCAGTCTTGACTCTCTTTCAAGTTTTAAGTGCTATGGTAATCTTAAAACATATCTTTTTAAACAGGCTTTTAATTCATATAATGTGCTATTGTTCACCTTGTAATTTTATCAGTCTTAATTACCTGTATATTTTATTTATTTTTAATCATTTCATCTAATTGTTGAGCGCATTTGATCATGTACGTCATGGAAAATTGCACTATATAAGTTTTAATTATTATTATTATTGTTATTATTATTAATTAATTATTACCTGTTCGTACGGGTAATCAAATGGTGACCAGTGAAATTAAGCAAATAATTTCACTTGTGTTTTGTCAAAATTCAAATAATTTCCTTTGCCTTAAAGCTCGGAAAATAATTTTGACAACACACCAGTGAAATTATTTCCTAATTTCACGAGTATATCGTTTAGTTACCTTTTAATATCATGGGCGACATTTCTCGCTAAACGATGCCGTGGCAAGTTTTTTTTAAATTCACATGCATATGAAATATTTTTAAAATTAACGTTGAAATTTCGCGCCGAAATTGAGTATTAATTTGTCACCCATGATATTATCGAGGTTATTCCTTTTTCTCCCCAAAATCTTTTTGCAATGTTTCTTGACAGCTGGCTAACAACCCATGATTTCGTAGGTGGGTTGATCGCGCCACACCAGGATTTCATGTGACGAGCAAGAAAAGACTTGTTTCAGAAGTTATTAGACTCTTATTAGCTATAGACACGTATCAATTAAACCTTGAAACATTTAATTTTCATCAGAAAATATAGCTCTTTATTAACGATAAACTATCAAAAACTCCTTAAAAAAGTTTTGCTGTTTGTTAGGTATAACCTGGCTACAAAGAACAACTTAAAACTTGCAAAAACCTGAAAAATATACCTTAGCATTTCATTTCTTCCTCTTAAAAGGAGCTGACTCACTGGAAGATTTTACATGGAAAAGGTAGGAATTTCTCAGACCGAAATATGACTCTTGATTACATGATTAACTATCAAAAACTCCTTAAAAACGTTTTGCTGCGTTTTTGATATACAAATTGGCTACTACGAACCACTACTAACGCGCGCGCGCAAAAAAAAATATATCGATCCTAGCTATTCACAGCTCCTTATTGGAAGGAGCTGACTCTTTAAAAGTTCCTACATGAGATAGAACAAGAATTTCCCAGACCACATGCAAATCACCCTATTTTCGTAGTCCGTCGAGCGTGAGGCGAAACAGTGAAGTCACTCATTTCTAATACACTCAAAGTGAGTTGAGCCGTCTCCTCGTGTGAATTGCGTACGCATTCTTTTCAATGGCGATTTAGTTCGCTGTCATACCCAAGACAGTCAAAGAAAAAAAGAGCGGCCGCTTGTGGTCCGTAAATTCCTTCATTAAAATTAATTCACAATCCGCTTTTCAGTATGTTATTATTCGCATTCACAACCTGTGACAAATACTGTAGGTTTTCCGTTATCAGTACAGATTGTCCTTATTTCCGCGCATCCGGGGACATCACCACTACCACATGCGAGGCTTGTTCTTCGACAGGAAACTGTAACTATTCGTTCTCCGTCACAATTAGAAACAACATAGGGTTTACTCGAGTCGACGCATGGGTGAGATTTCCGGGCCACTCGCGCACGCGCGGGCAACAAACTCAGGAAGGAGCTTAAGATGCCCTTTCTCTGGTCACTCGAGCTGGCGTTACGCTGTAACGCATTCTCCTCCATGATCACGCCACTATTAGCATTGTCACGGTATAAGACGTCCTGTTTCTGTTCCCCCTCGTTGACGAACGGATATGACGCCATGATACTGATTTGGCACAAAAGTAGGATGCTCGCCAATATCTATTTGTAAAAAGACAGAAATAAAACAAAATATTCACTTAAAGACGCAGAAATAAGTTAGCCGGACTTACGCAGTTAAAACAAAAACATCTTAGACAGGTTAAGTATGTTTGTCATGTTATGCCTCAGGTTTGGCACGTGAAACGTCACGTTCAAAGTCAAAGAAACGTCTGAATCAAAGTCACTTCAGGGTCGAAATTCTCGCTTGGTGAGGGGAACAGCCAAGCCATTCTAAATTGAAATGGCGTTTTTTAATTGAATCAGATTAGGTTTGACCCATGACAAGTTCGGCATGTATCAAAACCGGGGTCTATATAGATGAGCTTGGTACAGTTTATAAGACCTGTGTTCATTTGTATAACTTAGGATGAATTCCACATTTCATCGTTCAAAATTGAAACACATGCAACAAGCGGTCCTCCGGCGAGAACTATACTTAAAGCAACCCTTATTGGCACATTTGAGAATCGGCGAGAAACGGCGCATGCCCAGTGAAAATCATTAAAGAGTTGTGTTCGTGAAGATTCGATAATTTACTGAACTGTACAGACCAGTTTGAAAAACACACCACCACAACGAAACGGCAAAGAAACATATATAATTGAAGAAAAATAACCATCAACCGACAATTTACGACTTCGACTGAGATCCAGATTCGTCTACGGTTAACAAGAAATGAATGTCTTACCTTAATATGAAAAGACATGGTCAACAATTTAGCTTCGGGTTCTTCTTAAATCTTCTAGCTTGGTAGTTCTTTTGGTTCTTGAGCAAAGTTGTTTGCCAATGTACCAAGCGTTGGAAACATTTTCTTTTTATATACTCTCTGAACACCAGAGCCAAATTCCGCTGAGTCCCAAAAATGCGGCAAAAATTATTTTTAACACAAGGGAAGTTTTACGGTCCAGTGACAGCGCCCAGCCTGACATTTGCTCCTCAAAATGAATATCCTTGTCTTGCCAGTATTCATATTTCATTTGTCGTTATAACGTAACTTCCCTATTGATGCATTTTCCGTTTTTATTTTTATTTTTTGTCTGTTTTCATTTGTGAAAGACATTACCTGTGTAACTGTCGTATAGTATCTCTAAAACTAAATACTTGGAGCCTTGTTTTTGTCCAGAAAAAAGCACTTGCAATAGTTTGCCGAGAGCGTACAGATTCATTTTACTTTTTCGCCCAAATTAAGTAGTCTACGTTACTACTCTACTTCATGTGTCTACACGCACGCTTAATTGCCGAGCCCAAAGAATACGTCTAGCGACAAGTGATTTGTAAAGAATTATCCCGTGAAAAATAAGCTAAGTGACTCAAAACTTGAGTTATCAGCTTCCTTAAAGAAGAGAAATTCGTAAGTAGACTGTACTTCAGAATTTTGATATCCGTGAACAAAACATCATAAGTCTCATCAACTTCACTGACTGAAAACGGATTCTTTGCCCTCACTTAATGAATACTTCGGTAGCGTGCTAAGCTGTGTTCAGTTCCCATACTGTAATACTTAGTTATTTGGACGAGAGAATCTTATGCTGATCGATAAAACCGGCCTGATGTTGTGGCGCTGCATGTGGATACCTTCGACCGTCTAGGGGAAAATTCAATCTTCATTAAGTAGAGCTGTAAAACAAATTATTGCGAAGCGATATACGTTAGTTCAAATTTTGTAACTTCAGCTTCTATGTAATGAGCGTGTTGATCCTGATGTTACAGATTGCGGTTTTAAACTGACGTGACGACATAATCCTCTCCACGCTTCATATGATTTTCATTCAGACAACACGCGAGCACCGCATTAATTTTGTTTAAGTAATGTACAAGCTTGAACTGAATAAACTCAACATTTCTACTGCTTAGAATCTTTTCTAAACTGAGGTTAACTTTTGAGTCGTGTTCTCGAAAGAACTGGTAGTGTTTGTAAATTTACCGTGTTTGAAGACAACTGATGCATTTATTGTTTATTAACAAAGTTTTATTCAGTTGCTGCTTTTCTTGCGCCACTTATCTGACCTTACTTCGTCAAAGCCTATTAAGATATCATATAATTAGTCCATAGAAAAAACAAAAGTAGGTGGTCTTTATTGAGATATAAACTGATCGTATATATTTATATAAACGGCATGAACGTGACTGCCAAGAAAAGTAGTCTTTTCAACGCTGGTTGACGTATATTTTTAACTCGTATGTTATTGAAAATGTTGTGTTTAATACAACAAGATTGCATCTTTCGTTCTAAAAGTACGGCCTTAGTACTTCAATCGGACAGCCTTAATTGAACATGAAAACGTGCCTAACAGCGGATGTCCTCCACTGTTGGCCTCCCACGCATACCTCCCTCTGCATGGTACGATGAAGCCCAAAAACTTCCTTCGTACAGGGCTACGACAGTTCCAAGTTTTCCTTTTTTTAAGCCTGAAAACTAACGTTTGTGTCTGAACACGACTCTAATCACTAAGTTCTTGTAGAAGCCAGGCTTACTTTCACCTCGTTATTACGGCTACTTTCCACTTTGACCGTATCATAAATCTCACTCAGAGAGTATGGCCCGAAACATAATTCTATTAACCTGAGAGGAAGTTCAGATCGGCCACTACCACTTACATCAATCATTACGTCATTTGTTAGAAATCAGATTTGCTCGTCGATGGGGATTGAACAAGCTAAATTCTCGCTCGCTTATATAACTAAGAAAGCCACTTTATTGTTATCGATATTTAACGATGCCAATTTTTATGGTTGAACATGTCAGCTTTCGTAGAACATAGTGTTCGTGTTAAGGAAGTTGTCGTTGCTGGACGATTTCCTTCCGAACAGGAATGAGATTCTTAACTTCTGCTCTC